>NC_085018.1:25193475-25216613 GCF_963692335.1 Osmerus eperlanus
TCACCAACTCTCTCTGAGCAATTAATCCATCTGTTCTACAAGCCCACCCCTCCTCCCTGCCTGACGCAGAGCTGGAGGGAGGGAGAGGAGGGAGAGGAGGGAGGGAGGGAGAGGAGGGAGGGAGAGGAGAGGAGGGGAGGGGAGGGGAGGGGGGAGGGAGGGAAGGAAAACAGGGATATAGAGACAGAGAAAGAACTTGTCTTTCGAAGTCACAGCACATCACAACCTTAATTCCTGCTTTACAAGGTCTGGCACCCACTCTGCACAAGTTCACACTTCAGATGTACACACATACACACACACACACATACTCAACTAGAGCGTAGTAAATTGTGTTAATTGCAGGAATAATGAGAGTGGAGATTATATGAAAGGCTTTATTAATGACAACTCCAAGCAGATTATAGTCCTGCTCCTCAGGCAGTTAGTCTCCTAATCTCTAGAGAAGAAGTCGCACCAGAGCCCACTGCCTTGGCAGCCGCAAGCACACACACACACACATGCGCACACACACAGACACTCACACGCGCACACACATGCATACATGCACACCCACACCCATACACACACATACACCCCCATCCCCATATGCACACATACACATGCACACACAGACACACACATTCACACACACGCGCACACACACATGCAGGTGGCTATAGTTCATTAGCTAGCCAGCCAGACATTCAGGTTTACTCTGAGCTGCAGGGGCTGCCTGTGATCACAGCCATCTGACTGGTGGAACTGGGTTAAGGGTTAAAACATTCACTTGTGTGTTGGTTTACCTCTCAGACTTCAAACTGTTATAGACCTGCTCTAGGACAGGATATAATAAAGATTGTGTGTGGATCTGTGTGTGTGTGGATCTGTGTGTGTGTGGATCTGTATGTGTGTGGATCTGTATGTGTGTGTGGATCTGTATGTGTGTGTGTGTGTGTGTGGATCTGTATGTGTGTGGATCTGTATGTGTGTGTGGATCTGTATGTGTGTGTGGATCTGTATGTGTGTGTGTGGATCTGTATGTGTGTGTGTGGATTTGCATGTGTGTGTGGATCTGTATGTGTGTGTGTGTGGATCTGTATGTGTGTGGATCTGTATGTGTGTGGATCTGTATGTGTGTGGATCTGTATGTGTGTGTGGATCTGTATGTGTGTGGATCTGTATGTGTGTGTGGATCTGTATGTGTGTGTGGATCTGTATGTGTGTGGATCTGTATGTGTGTGGATCTGTGTGTGTGTGGATCTGTATGTGTGTGTGGATCTGTATGTGTGTGTGGATCTGTATGTGTGTGTGGATCTGTATGTGTGTGTGTGTGGATCTGTATGTGTGTGTGGATCTGTATGTGTGTGGATCTGTGTGTGTGTGGATCTGTATGTGTGTGTGGATCTGTATGTGGATCTGTGTGTGTGTGTGGATCTGTATGTGTGTGGATCTGTATGTGTGTGGATCTGTGTGTGTGTGGATCTGTATGTGTGTGTGGATCTGTATGTGTGTGTGGATCTGTGTGTGTGTGTGTATCTGTGTGTGTGTGGATCTGTGTGTGTGTGGATCTGTATGTGTGTGTGTATCTGTGTGTGTGTGGATCTGTGTGTGCGTGTGGATCTGTATGTGTGCGTGGATCTGTATGTGTGTGGATCTGTGTGTGTGTGGATCTGTATGTGTGTGTGGATCTGTGTGTGTGTGGATCTGTGTGTGTGTGTGGATCTGTATGTGTGCGTGGATCTGTATGTGTGTGTATCTGTGTGTGTGTGTGGATCTGTGTGTGTGTGGATCTGTGTGTGTGTGGATCTGTGTGTGTGTGTGGATCGGTGTGTGTGTGTGTGGATCTGTGTGTGTGTGTGTGGATCTGTGTGTGTGTGGATCTGTGTGTGTGTGTGGATCTGTGTGTGTGTGTGTGGATCTGTGTGTGTGTGTGTGGATCTGTGTGTGTGTGTGGATCTGTGTGTGTGTGTGGATCTGTATGTGTGTGTATCTGTGTGTGTGTGTGTGTGTGTGTGTGGATCTGTGTGTGTGTGTGGATCTGTATGTGTGCGTGGATCTGTATGTGTGTGTATCTGTGTGTGTGTGTGTGTGGATCTGTGTGTGTGTGTGCGTGTGTTTCTCTTCCCAGAAGGGCCACCATGAGATCCGTGAGATCCACCAGTTCCACTTCAGCAGCTGGCCGGACCACGGTGTTCCCTGCTACGCCACCGGCCTGCTGGGCTTCATCCGCCAGGTCAAGTTCCTCAACCCTCCAGAGGCCGGGCCCATCGTGGCTCACTGCAGGTGGGTCCACTGCACACACTGCATACCGCACACTGCATACCGTACACTGCATACCGCACTCTGCATACCGTACACTGCATATCGCACACTGCATACCGCACACTGCATACCGTACACTGCATACCGCACACTGCATACCACACACTGCATACCGCACACTGCATACCACACACTGCATACCGCACACTGCATACTGCGCACTGCATACCACACACTACATACTGCACACTGCATACCACACACTAAATACTGCACACACTACATACTGCACACTGCATACCACACACTACATACTTCATACCACAGACTACATACTGCACACTGCATACCACATACTGCACACTACATACCACACACTACATACTGCATACCACACACTGCATACTGCACACTGCATACCACACTGCATACTGCACACTGCATACCACCCACTACATACTGCACACCACACACTACATACTGCATACCACACACTACATACTGCACACTGCATACTATATACTGCTCACTGCATACCGCACACTGCATACTGCACACCACATGCTACTGATGATGCCGGGTGTAGCAGAGTCTGCTGCTCTGTTCCTCACACAGGTGACTCACACACACACACACACACAGAACACACACAGAACACACACCTGCTTTGATTACTGGCGCCCCTGTCTCCTCTGTCCCCTGTAGATGACTGTAATCTTTCATCTTTGCTGGAGAATGAATGAGCACTGAAAGACAAGGGCCTCTCTTCCCCCCTCCTCCCTCCTCCCCCCCCTCTCCTGCTCCTTGCTTCGCTACCCTCCAACTTCTTCCTCCTCTCCCCTCCTCCATCTTCTTTCCCGAGAGAAGCAGGGTACAGGGGGAGGAGAGGGGGAGGAGAGGAGGGGTGTGTGGAGACAATGAGTTGTGACAAGGAGAGGCTGCTAAATGGTACAATGCAATTTCACATTTGGCTCCAGCCCTCCAAACCGTGTTGACGTGACTGGGTCTCTTTCAGAAGGGATTATCTCCTGGGTCACACCCTCCTCTCCTTCACTCACACCCTCCTTTCATTCACTCTTACATCCCTCTCTTCCACCCTCCTGTCCTTCAACAGGAAGTGATGTGAGGTTTTAGGTGCTAGCGAGCGTAGCTAACAGGAAGTGATGTCAGGTCTGGTATGCTAGCGATCATCGCTAACAGGAAGTGATGTGAGGTGCGTGGTGCTAGCGGGCATCTCTAAATCTCAAATCAAATCAAATTTATTTGTATAGCCCTTTTTACACGCAAGCATGTCACAGAGGGCTTCACATATGCCCATAGAACTGCCCCTCAACCAACCTAAACCCTCAAGGAAGACAAGGAAAAACTCCCAAAAAACTCTCAACAGGAGAAAAAAATGGAAGAAACCTTGGGAGGAGCAATTCAGAGAGGGATCCCCTCCTCCAGAGACGGTTGGTGGGAGAGAGGAGCAGAACACAGGCTAAACATAGTCATACAGTGTCGATGGGTTTTTAAAACACCAAAATCCATTATTCAACTTTATAGATGTAGGACAGGACCGGGAGACTCGCAACCAGGTCCAGCGTTGGCTGACCGACGACCAGGCAGGTGCTGACAACTCAAACCCCCCATACCACAAGGGATGTGTGTGGGGGGGGGACAGAGAGAGGAGAGCAGGGATTAGAGAATGCCAGGAGCAGCTAACAGTTACAGTCATAATAGAATGAGATCCCCACCGGTCAAGTGTGGACTGGTGCAGCAATTTAACAGAGCAAAAAAGGGGAATTTGATGCAACCCCACACACCAAGACAGCGACAGCCCCCCTCATTTGTCACATGAAATCTGTTCCAGGGGAAGAGAACTCTAAAATAAGTTATACTTAAAGAATAAGGATGGAAACAACCCGTCCCCCGTTGCCTCCAACTAGTAACATACTTACCTTTAACAGTCGTAGAATTGACTAAACAATAACGTTTTTAACCTAATTTTAAACGTCGAAACAGTATCAGACTCCCTAATTGAGACGGGTAGTTTATTCCAGAGAAGAGGCGCTCTATATGAGAACGCCCTACCTCCAGCTGTTTTTTTCTTAATTTTGGGAACCACCAGATAGCCGGCATCTTGAGATCTAAGTGTCCTTGCGGGGCAATAGGGTGCAAGGAGACCGGAGAGGTACAGTGGTGCCAATCCATGCAGAGATTTGTAGGTTAGTAGTAGAACTTTGAAGTCAGCTCTGGCTCAGATAGGGAGCCAGTGTAGAGACAAGAGTAGATGTTATGTGATCAAACTTTCTTGTTCTGGTCAATAGTCTAGCAGCAGCATTTTGCACCCGCTGTAAATTTTTTAGGTGGGTAATTGGGAGGCCAGAGAACAACACATTGCAATAGTCCAATCGGGACGTAACAAATGCATGTATTAGTTTTTCGGCATCATCCTTTGAGAGAAATTTTCGTATTTTGGCAATATTACGTAGATGGAAAAATGCAGTTCTAATAATTTGCTTAATATGGTACTCAAACGAAAGGTCTGGGTCCATTGTGACTCCTAAATTTTTTACTAGCTGGCTTTGAGAGACTTTGACGCCGTCTAGGTCTAAGGTCAGATTGGAAAAATTATTTCTATATTTTTTAGGACCGAAAATTTGAACCTCGGTTTTATCCGAATTTAGAAGAAGGAAATTTGCAGTCATCCAAGCTCTCAACCTAGAAACACATTTTTCCATAGCATGTGGAAATTCTCCAGACTTTATAGACATATATAGCTGAGTATCATCTGCATAACAGTGAAAATTTACCCCAGAGCTTCTAATTAGG
This sequence comes from Osmerus eperlanus, assembly GCF_963692335.1. Classification (NCBI taxonomy): domain Eukaryota; kingdom Metazoa; phylum Chordata; class Actinopteri; order Osmeriformes; family Osmeridae; genus Osmerus; species Osmerus eperlanus. Next base: position 25,198,534 of record NC_085018.1, read on the forward strand.
TTTCCTAAAGGCAGCATATAGAGAGAAAATAACAGAGGGCCTAGAACTGAACCCTGTGGTACTCCGTATTTTACAGTGGAGCTCCTGGATGAGCAGCCATCATAGTGGACATATTGTGATCTATCGGATAGATACGATCTAAACCACTGAAGTGATGTACCAGAAATCCCAACATAGTTCTCCATACGTTCCAAGAGAATCTCATGATCCACCGTGTCAAAAGCTGCACTTAGGTCTAGAAGAACCAGGACAGAGAAAGAACCCGCGTCAGAGGCTAACAGTAGATCATTGACTACCTTGGCTAATGCAGTTTCAGTGCTGTGGTGGAGACGAAATCCAGACAGGAGAGGTTCATAAAGCTGATTTGAGGAGAGGTGCTCAGTGAGCTGTTGTGCCACAGCCTTCTCTAAAATTTTGGAGATAAATGGCAAATTTGAAATTGGCCTGTAGTTGCTAAGACAACCTGGATCCAGGTTTGGTTTTTTAAGAAGGGGCTTAATAATAGCTTGTTTGAAATCGTTGGGGACTTGGACAATTAGCAGGGACGTGCACAGACATTTGGAGGGGCTATTGCTCTAACATGAAAAAAGAGATCAACATTATCTCCATTACTTCAAAAAGTCACGTGTGGAAGAGTTTTCACTCTCCTTCACTCGCAGTGCACCGACGTGAGAATACAAACAATGTCATGTGACAGTGTCATGTGACAGTGTCATGTGACAATGTCATGTGACAATGTCATGTGACTGGGGGCAGAGTGCAACACTGACGTTATGGTGGCAAAATAAATTAACACAGAACTGAATATCGCAATTTTATTTAACTTAACTAATGATGGGCTTATCGTATTGACGCAGCCACAATTTATTTTATTCATTTTATCAGGGCAAATGGGCTGTTGCCCGGGCAACAATAGCTTGTACCTGTGCACGTCCCTGAGTTATAGCCCTATCTCTGAATCTAACCCTAAATTCAAAAATTAGGGTTAGGAAAACGGCTGACCTTATGCCTAAACCAACAACAGGGTTACGGTCAGGTGTGGTAGCAGAGTCAGGATCAGCATTAGTGATAGCCATAACCCAATCCCTAAGTCTAACCCTAACCCTAAATTCAAAAATTAGGGTTAGGGTTAGGAAAACGGCTGACCTTATGCCTAAACCAACAACAGGGTTACGGTCAGGTGTGGTAGCAGAGTCAGGATCAGCATTAGTGATAGCCATAACCCAATCCCTAACCCTAACCCTAAATTCAAAAATTAGGGTTAGGGTTAGGAAAACGGCTGACCTTATGCCTAAACCAACAACAGGGTTACGGTCAGGTGTGGTAGCAGAGTCAGGATCAGCATTAGTGATAGCCATAACCCAATCCCTAACCCTAACCCTAAATTCAAAAATTAGGGTTAGGGTTAGGAAAACGGCTGACCTTATGCCTAAACCAACAACAGGGTTACGGTCAGGTGTGGTAGCAGAGTCAGGATCAGCATTAGTGATAGCCATAACCCAATCCCTAACCCTAAATTCAAAAATTAGGGTTAGGGTTAGGAAAACGGCTGACCTTATGCCTAAACCAACAACAGGGTTACGGTCAGGTGTGGTAGCAGAGTCAGGATCAGCATTAGTGATAGCCATAACCCAATCCCTAAGTCTAACCCTAACCCTAAATTCAAAAATTAGGGTTAGGAAAACGGCTGACCTTATGCCTAAACCAACAACAGGGTTACGGTCAGGTGTGGTAGCAGAGTCAGGATCAGCATTAGTGATAGCCATAACCCAATCCCTAAGTCTAACCCTAACCCTAAATTCAAAAATTAGGGTTAGGGTTAGGAAAACGGCTGACCTTATGCCTAAACCAACAACAGGGTTACGGTCAGGTGTGGTAGCAGAGTCAGGATCAGCATTAGTGATAGCCATAACCCAATCCCTAAGTCTAACCCTAACCATAAATTCAAAAATTAGGGTTAGGGCTCAAACGGCTCACCTTAACACTAAACCAACAACATTTCAATATAACAAGTCATTATGGCCTTTGGAAAAATGTTTTCTTGAGGGGAGGTGGGGTCGTGCATTATAGACCCCTGTGCCTAAGCTTTTGTCCTTAATGGCAATTTTTCCCCTTACTACTTTTACTTTTATACTTTAAGTAGTTTTGAAACCAGTACTTTTATACGTCCCTGAGTTATAGCCCTATCTCTGAATCTAACCCTAAATTCAAAATTTAGGGTCAGGGTCATGGAAACGACTGACCTTAAGTCTAACCCTACACCTAACCCTAACCCAAAGTCTTCGGACACCAATAGTTTCAACCCTGGTGGTTAGAATACAATTGTACTGTTGTTGGAGACGGGATGAGTGAGATTCAAGTGCGAGTGCTTTCGTGGGGTCTCACCTTAACTGTGGTCCCGACGGGGTCCCACAGGGTGTTTCCTCGTTATTAATAGGTGCGTTTGACATGAACCAACTTCATGCATCTCTGCAGCCGGCTGCAGGCGGCTGACTTGAAACAGTTAATTCTGGTTAGACTTTTTGTCCGACTTGAGACGGCGCCGAGGCTAGGTCACTGTGACGTAGCCATCAAAGTACATTTACATTTAGTCATTTAGCAGACGCTCTTATCCAGAGCGACTTACAGTAAGTACAGGGACATTCCCCCCGAGGCAAGTAGGGTGAAGTGCCTTGCCCAAGGACACAACGTCATTTTGCACAGCCGGGAATCGAACCTGCACAGCCGGGAATCGAACCGGTAACCTTCAGATTACTAGCCCGACTCCTTGACCGCTCAGCCACCTGACTCCCCTTACCGCGAGTACCGTGAGATCGATTCGAGAACCGCCTCTTCACTAACGGAAAGACTAAGAAGTTTAATTATAAATAAAGTAAAGTAAGCAAACAGCGCTTGATCGGCCATGACTGACGTCAATGCAGCAAACCACGAGAAGCTGGAATGTCCAACTTTACAGAGCCGTTTTCAACTCCTCCCCGACTGCAAGTGGCTACTCTCGCCGGTAGTTTCATGCAGCCGCAGTCCATGTCGAACGCACCTATTGCCACACCTAACAGGAAATGATGTGAGGTGCGGGGTGCTAGCGAGTGTGGCTAACAGGAAGTGATGTGAAGTGCGGGGTGCTAGCGACTGTGGCTAACAGGAAGTGATGTGAGGTGCGTGGTGCCAGCGAGCATGGCTAACAGGAAGTGTGTCCCCAGCGCGGGCGCGGGCCGGACGGGCTGCTTCATGGCGGTGGACATCATGCTGGACATGGCGGAGAACGAGGGCGTGGTCGACATCTTCAACTGCATCCGAGAGCTGCGGTCACAGAGGGTCAACATGGTGCAGACGGAGGTACGGTGTGTGTGTGGGGGGGGAGTGTGTGTGGGGGGGAGTGTGTGAGGATGTTCTTCTTGAACAGCCTGAGCAGCTATATATGGCAGCAGTGCCGTTAATGGGTTCTGGGGGCAAGTTGTCAGTTTAAAAGCACTTTTCAAATATAATCGTATACAAATAATTTAATCTTTTAAAAGGTTGGGAGTGTGTCTGTCTGTCTGTGTGTCTGTGTGTGAGGACATCATCACAGTCAGTGCTGATGTCGCTAGTGCTGATGTCGCTAGTGCTAGTGCTGATGTCGCTAGTGCTGATGTCGCTAGTGCTGATGTCGCTAGTGCTGATGTCGCTAGTGCTGATGTCGCTAGTGCTGATGTCGCTAGTGCTGATATGTCCACTAGTGCTGATATGTCCACTAGTGCTGATATGTCCACTAGTGCTGATATGTCCACTAGTGCTGATATGTCACTAGTGCTGATATGTCACTAGTGCTGATATGTCACTAGTGCTGATATGTCACTAGTGCTGATGTCATCCCGTGCAGGAGCAGTATGTGTTCGTGCATGACGCCATCTTGGAGGCGTGTCTGTGTGGGAACACGGCCATCCCAGTGTGTGAGTTCAGAGCGGTCTACTACAACATCAGCAGGCTGGACTCCCAGACAAACTCCAGCCAGATCAAAGATGAGTTCCAGGTGAGTCTGTCTGTCTTTCTACCTGTCTGTCTGTTTACCTGTCCGTCTGTCTGTCTACCTGTATGTCTGTGTGTCTTCCTGTCTGTCTACCTGTCTGTCTACCTGTCTGTCTGGAAGGGGAGAAGTCGGGGTTGGGGTGAGGCAGGGTCATCACGCCCCTCCTCTAGACACCATGTGAGACAGAGACCCAGTATGACTCCCCCCCCCCCAGACCCTGAACATCGTGACACCGCGGGTGCGTGCAGAGGACTGCAGTGTGGGGCTCCTGCCCAGAAACCAGGAGAAGAACCGGAGCATGGACGTCCTGTCGGCCGACCGCTGCCTGCCCTTCCTCATCTCTGTAGACGGAGAGAGCTCCAACTACATCAACGCTGCTCTCATGGACGTACGTGCACACGTACACCACACACACAGATATATACACATACACACATATGCACCACACACAGATATATATACACACACACAGATATATACATATACAAACACATACACACAGGCATACACACACATACAGCTACACACAGACAGACACACACACACACACACACAGAGTGGTGTATGAAGTGTGTGTCTGTGTTGCAGAGCCACAAGCAGCCGGCAGCCTTCATCGTGACACAGCACCCGCTCCCCAACACGGTGGCAGACTTCTGGAGGCTGGTGTTCGACTACAACTGCTCCTCCATCATCATGGTGAACGAGATGGACGCTGCACAGGTGCTCACACAACGTGTGTGTGTGTAACGTGTGTGTGTGTAGCTCTGTCTACCGTACTGGTGTGTGTGGTTAACATGTGTACGTGTGTATATATTACGTGTGTGTACAACTGTCTCCAGTACTGAAGTGTGTGTGTGTGTGTGTGTGTAGCTTTGTCTCCAGTACTGGCCTGAGAAGAGCTCCTGTTGCTATGGACCAATCCAGGTGGAGTTCATCTCCGCTGACATCGATGATGACATCATCAACCGCATCTTCAGGATCTGCAACATGGCGCGGGTAGGTGATGGTGATGATGATGGTGATCGTGGTGGTGATGGTGGTGATGATGATGGTGATGATGGTGCTGGATGATGATGATGGTGGTGATCATGGTGATGATGAAGGTGATGATGATGGTGATGGTGGTGGTGGTGGTGGTGGTGGTGATGATGATGGTGGTGATGATGATGGTGGTGATGATGATGATGATGGTGATGATGGTGGTGGTGGTGGTGATGATGATGGTGGTGGTGATGATGGTGGTGGTGGTGGTGATGATGATGGTGGTGGTGATGATGATGGTGATGATGGTGCTGGATGATGATGATGGTGGTGATCATGGTGATGATGAAGGTGATGATGATGGTGATGGTGGTGGTGATGGTGGTGGTGGTGGTGATGGTGGTGATGAAGGTGATGATGATGGTGATGGTGGTGGTGATGGTGGTGGTGGTGGTGGTGGTGATGATGATGGTGGTGATGGTGGTGGTGATGATGATGATGATGATGGTGATGATGGTGGTGGTGGTGGTGATGATGATGGTGGTGATGGTGGTGATAATGATGATGGTGGTGGTGGTGATGGTGGTGGGGGTGGTGATGATGATGGTGGTGATGGTGGTGATAATGATGATGGTGGTGGTGGTGATGATGATGGTGGTGATGGTGGTGATAATGATGATGGTGGTGGTGGTGGTGGTGATGATGATGGTGGTGATGGTGGTGATAATGATGATGGTGGTGGTGGTGATGATGATGGTGGTGATAATGATGATGGTGGTGGTGGTGGTGGTGATGATGGTGATGATGATGGTGGTGATGGTGGTGATAATGATGATGGTGGTGGTGGTGATGATGATGATGGTGATGATGGTGGTGGTGGTGATGATGATGGTGGTGATGGTGGTGATAATGATGATGGTGGTGGTGGTGATAATGATGATGGTGGTGGTGGTGATGATGGTGATGATGATGGTGGTGATGGTGATGATGGTGGTGGTGGTGGTGGTGATGATGGTGATGATGATGGTGGTGATGGTGATGATGATGATGGTGGTGATTATCTCTCCACAGCCCCAGGATGGTTATCGTCTGGTGCAGCACTTCCAGTTCATTGGCTGGCCGGGCTACCGGGATACGCCCCTGTCCAAGCGCTCGCTGCTGCAGCTGGTGCGCCGGCTGGGGAAGTGGCAGGAGCAGTATGATGGAGGAGACGGACGCACTGTGGTGCACTGCCTGTACGTGCACACACACACACTATGGTGCACTGCCTGTACGTGCACACACACACACTATGGGGCACTGCCTGTACGTGCGCACACACACTGTGGGGCACTGCCTGTACGCACACAAACACACACACTGTGGGGCACTGCCTGTACGGACACACACACACACACTGTGGGGCACTGCCTGTACGTGCACACACACACTGTGGGGCACTGCCTGTACGCACACAAACACACACACTGTGGGGCACTGCCTGTACGGACACACACACACACACACACACTGTGGGGCACTGCCTGTACGCACACACACTATATATACACACACACACACACTGTGGTGCACTGCCTATATGCACACACACACTATATATCCACACACACACACACCATGGTGCACTGCCTGTACGCACACACACACACTATATATACACACACACACAAACAATATACATATATACACACACCTGCACAATATACATACACATACATATATATATCCACCGATGCAGGGTACCTAATGGAGCATATAATAACCCTAGTAAAGAGGAAGTGGTGGATCCATACTCAACTCCTATAATAATACTGAGTAGTCCTGGCTCCACTCATGTGTGCTGCCCACTGGCCTAAACCAAACAACCTCACTAACAGCTCACTGCCTCCACCAATCAGCTTCCTCCGTAACAGTTCACTGGAGCTCATCCAATCAGCTGGCCACTGATTTCTCACACGCGTGCGTGTGCCTGTGAGTGTGTCTGTATGTGCATGTGCGTAGGTATGTGTGTACATATAAGTATGACGTGTGTGTACGTGTGTGAGTGTGTACCTGTGTGTGTGTGTGTGTGTGTGTGTGTGTGAAGGGTTCTAATTTTAGACTTTCTTTCTTCAATCAAATGTCCACAGTTTGCATTATAATGAAAACACATGGTCTAATCCCCCCCCCCTCCTCCTCCTCCCCCCCTCTTCCTCCCCCCCTCTTCCTCCCCCCCTCCTCCCCCCCTCTTCCTCCCCCCCTCTTCCTCCCCCTCCTCCTCCCCCCCCCCCTCCCTCCTCCCCCCCTCCTCCTCCCCCCCTCCTCCTCCCCCCCCCCCTCCCTCCTCCCCCCCTCCTCCTCCTCCCCCCCTCCTCCTCCCCCCCCCCCTCCCTCCTCCCCCCCTCCTCCTCCTCCCCCCCTCTTCCTCCCCCCCCCCCCCAGGACTGGTGGGGGCCGCAGCGGGACGTTCTGTGCGATCTGCAGCATCAGTGAGATGATCCAGCAGCAGAACATTGTAGACGTGTTCCACACCGTCAAGACGCTACGCAACAACAAGACCAACATGGTGGAGACCATGGTGAGGACTCCCACACACACACTAGTTAAACACACTCTACACACATCACTTATCTACACACATACACCATTTATACATACACACACACACACTACTTATACACTCACACACAAGTTATATACACACACATGTGCATGCACACACAAACACGACCTCTTAGACACACCCTCTAACACACCCTAATGCTGTTGGAGTGAGGCCGGTTTAGTAGCAGTAAGACACAGCTGCTCGTACACACCAGTCAGCACAGAGACCCACTGTGTGTGTGTGTGTTGGAGTGTGGGAGTGTGTGTGTGTGTGTGTGTGTTGGAGTGTGTGTGTGTGTGGGAGTGTGTGTGTGTGCTGTGTGGTTAACCCTGCTGTGTTTGTCCCTCTATAGGAGCAGTATAAGTTCTGCTATGAGGTAGCACTGGAGGCTCTCAGCTCCTTCTGATGGCTACCTCAACGCCAGGACACACCTACTGCATGGACACCCTCTGTGTGTGTGTGTGTGTGTGTGCGCTCGTGTGTGTGAAAGTGTGTGCATGTGTTTTAAAAGCAAAGAAACACATTTTGTACAGAAGAGTCCAGCCTGTGAAGGTGGATCCCCTCCCCCCCGCTTGTATAAAGAATCGCCGAAGATTCAACCCTTCAGATCAAGCTCTCCTTTCTCCTGTGTCCGCCTGTGATGTGATCTTGTACAGTATTTCCTTTTTCGGTATACGCCTTGAATGTGTTTCGCTTTATGTAAATATATACAGATAGACAGGCAGACAGGTAGTCCGAAAGACATACAGACAGACAGACAGGTAGCCCGTCCAATAGTCAGTAAGATAGCCTTACAGACAGACGGTCAGGCTCACGACTCGGCCTGTTCTTGAGAGAGGCTGGTAAACTACCAAACTGACAAAGAGCTGACATGTTGAAATATCTGAGACAGTGGGTTTTGTGGTTCCTGAATCAACATCTTTTCTCCCTCACATATGATGACCACTGAACGGAGGATTCCATTCCGATTCCTCCCCGATTTCACCCTGATAACAGTCTGATTTTTCCCCTGATTACATCCGGATTCATCTCTGATTCCTCCTTGATTACATTATGATTACATCCTGATTATATGCTGACCAGACCATTTATTTATATAGTGCCATATATCCAGACCTTGAAGATACAGTAGTAGCAGGAAGCAAAGAGCAGCGAGCCAGATGAGAAGGAGAGAGGAGAGAGAAGAGAGGAGGAGGAGAGAGAGGAGGAGGAGAGAGGAGAGGAGGAGGAGAGACGAGAGGAGGAGGAGAGACGAGGAGAGGAGAGACGAGAGGAGGAGAGACGAGGAGAGACGAGAGGAGGAGGAGAGGAGGAGAGACGAGAGGAGGAGGAGAGAGGAGAGACGAGAGGAGAAGGAGAGGAGGAGAGACGAGAGGAGGAGGAGAGACGAGAGAGGAGGAGGAGAGAGGAGAGGAGGAGGAGAGAGGAGAGGAGGAGGAGACAGGAGAGGAGAGGAGGAGAGACGAGAGGAGGAGGAGAGAGGAGACGAGAGGAGGAGAGCTGTATGTCAGGGAGGTCGTGATAGTGAGAGGATTGTGTCATCACAGGACCAGGAGCCTCTGTGTTGTAGTTCTAAAAGTATGAAGGATGAAAAAATATATTTTTTATTTTTTGACAAACTTGGTTTGTGGACTTTAATTGGCTGTCCACATCTCTGATGTCTGTTTTATATTCTTTGTTTATGAATTTGTAAATATTTGATTTGTCTAGCAGTGCTCTGTAGATCTGGTGGTCGCCATGGTGTTATGTTGTTTAAAATGTGAAAATATTAAATAAAGGGACCAAAATGAGCCTATTCTTTTTTTCCCAGTACTTTTGCACTGATAAAAATATGATAATCATAATAATAATATACTTTACCATCATTAAAGTGAAATAAATACACAATCAATGATTGATCAGAATGCTGCTGATTCTGCAGCACCTTGTGTGAAGGGTCAGGGGTCACCCTGGAGACCGTAACACAATCATGCAGATAATCACCTATACCTTTTTGTGATGTGTGTGTAGGTCTGTGTGTGTGTGTGTGTGTTTTCATTGGGATGCAAAGGGCTCTCTGTAGCGCCATGTTTTAATATTGTGTTTTTAATCAATGACACGCACTCCACACACACACCCTCCACAGTCTCAGACCTTGGCACACCAGAGCTGCTCAGCTTCAGGACACGTCTGTGCTCAGTAATGAGAGGGTCAGATTGGCCCATTTCATTTGCTTTCACTGAAATGTGATTATTTAGCAGAGAGGGTGTAATATGCCGGCTGTAACCAGAGTAACGGGGCATTAGAGAGGCTCATGAATCTTCCTGAAGGATACAGCTCAGACTGTTCCGTGCGGCCACGGAAACCGTCTGTTGCCACGGGAAGCAGAGTCCGTTGTCACGGCGACGGTCAGACCCCCACCGGGTCTCCAACCTTCCGTGTGGTTGGGTGTGTCGTGACCTACGTACGTTTGGCTTCTGCTGAGATCTTGCAGACGGCTCTGCTCGAACCGGCCAATCAGAGAGCAGTTTTGTTTGATTACATCTATGAGCTCTGGTCTCATCTCTGTGACACTGCTTCCTGTCTCTGTGACACTGCTTCCTGTCTCAAATAGAAGGGATCAGTATGATGTGAAGGGGCCATATTTGACACGAAAGGCTTTCGTCAGACACAAAGGGGTTCTATCTGACTTACATTTACATTTAGTCATTTAGCAGACGCTCTTATCCAGAGCGACTTACAGTAAGTACAGGGACATTCCCTGTACTTACTTACACTTATGTTATTACACTGGTATTATGTTGTTGTTACACGATTGTTACACTGTTATTATGTTGTCATTACACTGTTGTCACACTGTTATTAAATCAAGCTATTTTTACAAGCAATCTCACAGAGGGCTTCAAATAGAATCAAACCCCTCAACCAACAGAAACCCTCAAGGAAGACAATGAAAAATTCAAAGAAAAACTAATTTGAGAATATATTTAGCCTGTGCAGAACACAGGCTAAACATAGTCATACAACAGGGAAGTGTCAATGAGTGTTGAAACACATAAATTCAAAGTTCAACTTCGGTCAGAGTTGGTGAATGTCAGTTTAAGCAGTGGAAGCCACAGGTCTGGGCGCGTGTGATTGGTGCAGCGTCACAGGACAGAGCTGGGGGCGTGTGATTGGTGCAGCGTCACAGGACAGGGCTGGGGGCGTGTGATTGGTGCAGCGTCACAGGACAGAGCTGGGGGCGTGTGATTGGTGCAGCGTCACAGGACATGTCTGGGCGCGTGTGATTGGTGCAGCGTCACAGGACAGGGCTGGCGCGTGTGATTGGTGCAGCGTCACAGGACAGGGCTGGGGGCGTGTGATTGGTGCAGCGTCACAGGACAGGGCTGGGGCGTGTGATTGGTGCAGCGTCACAGGACAGGGCTGGGGGCATGTGATTGGTGCAGCATCACAGGACAGGGCTGGGGGCATGTGATTGGTGCAGCATCACAGGACAGGGCTGGGGGCGTGTGATTGGTGCAGCGTCACAGGACAGGCAGGTAGATAGATGGACAGGAAGGCATCAGGAACTTCCTGTTGTCAGTCAAAGGAGATCAATGTCCACTTGGCGACTTTATCTATAATACAAAATGTTTAAACTGAACGCAGCCCACTGGCCTAAACCAAAAAACCTCACTAACAGCTCACTGACTCCACCAATCAGCTTCCTCCGTAACAGTTCACTGGAGCTCATCCAATCAGCTGGCCACTGATTTCTCACACGCGTGCGTGTGCCTGTGAGTGTGTCTGTATGTGCATGTGCGTAGGTATGTGTGTACATGTAAGTATGACGTGTGTGTACCTGTGTGTACGTGTGTGTGAGTGTGTGTGAGTGTGTGAAGGGTTCTAATTTTAGACTTGCTTTCTTCAATCAAATGTCAACAGTTTGCATTATGATGAAAACACATGGTCTAATCCCCCTGTGCAATTACACTGCTATTACACTGTTGTTATACTGTTGTTACACTTATTACACTGATATGTTATTACACTATTGTTTCACTGTTATTATATATCTGACATGAAAGGGTTCTGTTTGATATAAAAGGGTTCTATCTGACATGAAATGGTTCTATCTGATATGAAAGGGTTCTATCTGACACGAAATGGTTCTATCTGATATGAAAGGGTTCTATCTGACACGAAATGGTTCTATCTGATATGAAATTGTTCTATCTGATGTGAAATGGTTCTATCTGATGTGAAATGGTTCTATCTGATGTGAAATGGTTCTATCTGATGTGAAATGGTTGTGTCTAAAACCGTTATTTAGTAGGTGCTCCCGTAGGAAAGGTTTGGTTTGGAGTAGAGTTTGGGGGATGGGCAGTGTGTGTGTGTGTGGGCATAAGGTAGAGGGTGTATGTATTGGTGAGTGTGTACATGTGTGCAAGGTAGAGGATGTGTGTGTGTGTGTGTGTGTGTGTATAAGGTAGATGTGTGTGTGTGTGTAAGGTAGGTGTGTGTGTGTTTGTGTGTGTGTGTAAGGTAGGTGTGTGTGTGTAAGGTAGGTGTGTGTGTGTGTGTGTGTGTGTGTAAGGTAGGTGTGTGTGTGTGTGTGTGTGTGTGTGTGTGTGTGTGTGTGTGTAAGGTAGGTGTGTGTGTGTAAGGTAGGTGTGTGTGTGTAAGGTAGGTGTGTGTGTGTGTGTGTGTGTGTGTAAGGTAGGTGTGTGTGTGTGTGTGTGTGTGTGTGTGTGTGTGTGTGTAAGGTAGGTGTGTGTGTTTCAGCAGGTCCAGCCTGTCAGCAGTTTTCATCTATATTTAACGAAGCTTCTCTTCCTGATCTCTGGTTGCTGGTTTGATCTCCGTTGTCCCTGTCCGCCTTCCGGCCCAGGATGGACTCATCGCTGCCACGCCCGGGATCCCCTCACCGCTCACCAACATGAAAGTAAGAAGACGGGAAGAAAAAGAAAGAAAGAAAAAGATTGAAATAAAGATTAAAAAGATGAATCTGAATAATCCCAATCAGTGATATCACACACGACAGTAGAACTGAGCCAGCAGAATGATCTCATTTGCCCTCTCTCTCTCTCTCTCTCTCTCTCTCTCTCTCTCTCTCTCTCTCTCTTTCTGTTCTCTCCTCTCTCTCTCTCTGTCTCCCTCTTTCTGCATCTCCCTTTCTCTGTCTCCCTCTGTCTGCATCTCCCTCTCTCTGTCTATCTCATAATCTCTTTTACTCTCTAGTTACAACCCTAACCCTAGCTATAGACCACTGGTGTATGTTATTGACAGTCGTCCAAATTCCGCTAAATACAAATGGCATGTATAAGATGCCACTGCAGAATTAAATAATCAGAATGAAATAATCCCCTCCTTTATACCAGAAATCCGTTTTTTCTCCGTTTGCTTTGCATGGAGATGATTTGCTTTCTGAAAGTCTCAGAGAGCTTCGCTCTGCCCCCAGCTCTGCCGAGAGTTGGTGCAGGGAAACACTTTCAGCACTCAGGAGAACAACTTGTCCTGGAAATGCTTCGCTGAGCTCCTTCGACATGAATGCAAGAGGTGTTTCAAAGGATGTCCTTCTTCAGAAGCCCTAACAGGAGCATTGCTAGAAACAAGATCCTTAAAATAACAGAACCGATATCTGATGTTAACCGTTATAACACAACTACAAGTCACGTGTTTGCTAGGATGCGCGTTTGAAATATGTGCAGCATTGTCAACTTTTTGAAAATGTATAAGCAAATGTAATGTGTGTGTGATGTGTATGTGTGGTGTGTGATGTGTGTGTGTGGTGTGTGATGTGCGTGTGGAATGTGTGTGTGGTGTGTGTGTGTGATGTGTGTGTGTGTGATGTGTGGTGTGTGATGTGCGTGTGGAATGTGTGTGTGTGTGTGTGATGTGCGTGTGGAATGTGTGTGTGGTGTGTGTGTGATGTGTGTGATGTGTGTGAAGTGCGTGTGGAATGTGTGTGTGGTGTGTGTGTGTGATGTATAAAGAAAAGCAAGGTGGATGAATACAAAAGGCAGTGCATGACGTGACAGCTGACCCTGAGAGCTTCCTGGTCTCAACACAGGAGGCTCAGGCTCAGAGGACGTCCCTACAAGGCTGAAGACAAGAATCAATAACAATCAATACAGTGACGTGATGACGGCAGAAAATATTATAAAATATAAATAAAGTGAACTGAAACTAGATTGGGATTAACATGTGCCACTGGTAAATCCTTCCATTACTCACGCAACACTCTCCTGAAAGAGAGAGAAGATAGAGAGAAAGAAGAGAGAGAGAGAGACATAGAGAGACACAGAGCGAGAGAGAGACAGAGAGACACAGAGAGTGACAGAGAGAGAGAGATGGGGCCATCAACATCTAATCACCTCACATGAGGCAGAGAGCTGTGATTATCAGCCAATCACGTCTCTCACAGGAGTCCTAATGTTGGTGATTACTGCCGCATCAGCACTATGAATTTCTCTCATACGCAACACACACAGTGCACGCACACACACACAATAAGCACAATAAACACAAACACATAATGCACGCACACAATACACACACGACACGCACAATACACACACAAACACACACACACGTCATACACACACTCATCTCCAGCTGGTTGCTGGCTCTACTCTGTGAGCTTCATGATTATGGTCGTATGGAAGATGAGGAGTAATGACAGCAATGTTCTCTGAAATGGCTTCCATTAGGACTGACCAGAGAGGGGGGATGAACAGAGAGAGAGAGCGTGGAAGGAGGGAGAGAGCGATAGAGAGGAGAATGAAAGAGAGCGAGGAAGGTGGGAGGGAGAGAGAGAAAAGATGGAGAGAGAGAGAGGAGTGGGAGAGAGAGTTAGGAGGGAGATAGGAAGGAGACAGAGAGAAGAGAGGGAAGAGAGAGAGGGAGGAAGGAGAAAGAGAGAGAGAGAGAGAGAGGGAGGAAGGAGGGAGAGAGGGAGAGGAAGGAGAGAAAGAGGAGAGTGGGTCTGTGACCTTGTGACCCTGGGTGGATTGCCTCTACTTATGCTGCTGTAGTTGACAGGGTATCCAAATGTCAAGCTACATTATTTTTCCCCTCACACTCACTCTTACACACGCACAGACTCACACATTTTCTCTCTTACACCCACACACACTCTCTCTCTCACACACACACACACACACACCGGCACAAACCCACTGTCACACAGACGCATACACTGATGAGCTCAGCCAGAGAAGGTACCTGTGTGTGTGCATGTGTGTGTTCTTGTACAGGTGTGTGTGTTTGTGTGTGTGCGTGTGGGTGCATGCGTGTACAGGTGTGTGTGGCTGTGTGTGTGTGTGCGCGTGTGTATGTTCGTCTCAGTGTGTTATCAGTATGGTCTTGCAGCACCAGTGTCCTTCCCTGCTGGGGAGTCGAGTCAGGGTCTATTCTATGGATCCTCGGCTGTAAAATAATAATAATGTTTATCAACACAATAAATCTTTCATGGCTACTGACCTGCAGTGGCGGCCTTGCCAAGTAGCAGACCTGAATTATTACTGTAGCCCTGCTTGTCAGTCTGTCTGTCTGCCTGTCTGTCTGTCTGTCTGCCTGTCAGCCTGTCTGTCTGTCTGACTGCCTGTCAGACTGTCTGTCTGCCTATTATTCAGTCTGCCTGTCTGTCTGTCTGTCTGTCAGACTGTCTGTCTGTCTGTTATTCAGTCACTCTGCCTGTCTGTCTGTCTGTCTGTCTGCCTGTTATTCAGTCTGTCTGCCTGTCTGTCTGTCTGTGCATTTCTGTCTGTCAGATATGTCTTCCTTCCCCTTCTCCCCCAGTTCCCTCCTCTTATTACTCCCATTTCTTTTCCTCCACCTCTCTCCCCCTCTCATCCTCTCCCTCTCATCCTCTCCCTCTCTCCCCCTCTCATCCTCTCCCTCTCTCCCCCTCTCATCCTCCACCTCTCTCCCCCTCTCATCCTCTCCCTCCTTCTCATCCTCTCCCCCTCTCATCCTCTCCCTCTCTCCCCCTCTCCCTCTCTCCCCCTCTCATCCTCTCCCTCTCTCCCCCTCTCATCCTCCACCTCTCTCCCCCTCTCATCCTCTCCCTCTCTCATCCTCTCCCTCTCTCCCCCTCTCATCCTCTCCCTCTCTCCCCTTCTCATCCTCTGTCCTTCTTCCTCTGTTCCGTGCCTTGTGATCTAATAATGTCTGTGTTGTCAGCAGAAGTTTCCCTAGCAGGACTTGCCTGCCTAATCGGAATGTGACACATTAAAATGTCAATTACAACCTAATTGAATTAATTGTCGATGTAGTCATTTATTTGTGCCGCGAGCAAACATTTAGCCAGCGAGGATAGCGTGAAAAGGTTAAGTGTTTATGGAAGGCAATGACAACACTGGCCTCTGACTGGCTGCAACAACACCCAGCCTCTGCAGCTGTCATGAAGAGGAGGAGAGGAGTGGAGGGGGGGGGGGATTCAGCCTACGTGCTTACCCTTACATGGCCTACATGCTAACCCTAACAATATCTTTCTTCCTCCTCTTCTCTTTCTACCTGCCTACTTCTCTCCATATTTCCTCTCTATCTCACACACTTTCCATCTTTCCTCTCCCTCTTCTCTCTCTCCTTCTCTCTCCTTCTACCAATACACTCAGCACTTTACATACGTGTATAATCCCTTCTAGACAAACCCTTCTCTCTGTGGTTTTCCAAGGAAAGAGGAATTAGCTAGAAAAGGGTCACGTGTTGCACGTGTTGCATTCATGAGCCTCAGTGGTTATCGCATCGCAGCATGAGGACTCACAATAAACGGGCTTTTCAGAAACACGCAGAGTTCATGAGAGATGTGTGTGTGCGCGCACGCACGTGCGGACGCACACACACACACACACAAGCAGATCCACACACACACGTACTCAGCAGCTGCTGTGAGCAGGGATAAGCACGCTAACGGCATCCTGGGGTTTGTAGGATAATTCCTGACCTTTTGTTTTAGCAACAAAGAGGGAGAGAGCAGCGGTATTTAAACTGATACCATCGTTGCATCTGTCACCCTGTTGAGAGTGGACTTAGAAGCAGAGATCTGCTGAACAACAACAATGATTTTAGTAATTATATTAATATATTCTTATTTGTAAAATAATAACATCTCCCTCACTTTCCCTCCTCCTCACCCTCCTCCCCTTCCCTCCTCCTCCTGTCCTACTCCATCCTCCCCTCACTCCCCCTCCATCCCCCTCCTTTCCTCTCTTCAACTTTCTCTTTCCCACTCTCCTCCTCCCCCTCTCCTCCCTCTCTCCTCCTCCCCCTCTCCTCTTCCCCCTCTCCTCCTCCCTTTCTCCTCCTCCCCCTCTCCTCCTCCCTCTCTCCTCTTCCCCCTCTCCTCCTCCCTCTCTCCCCCTCCCCCTCTCCTCCCTCTCTCCTCTTCCCCCTCTCCTCCCTCTCTCCTCCTCCCCCTCTCCTCCTCCCCCTTGTCCCTGCGGTCTGTGCGCTGATCACCAATCTCACAGAATGTGTAATCAGAGAGCTGGAAGATCAGGTGCAGTACTGATCACCAGCACACGTCACTGCTCATCCCACTGGCTGTCACACACCTCCCCTCTCTCTCTCTCCCTCTCTTTCTCTCCCAGTCTGTCTCTCTCTTCGCACCCTCCTCTCAAACCTCCCCTCCCCCTCACACACCTCCGTTCCGTCTTTCTCTACCTCTTCCCCCTACCTCAGACTTTTTACGAGGGAGAGACACAGAAAGAGAGGGAAACAGAGAGAGAGAGAGAGAGAGAGAGAGAGAGAGAGAGAGATAGATAGAGAGAGAGAGAGATAAGGCTTTAGGGACAGCACATTGATGCAGCAGCTGCTCCTTGCTTGAAATCATGCTTTGGTTTTCTTCTTCTTTTGTGTCCCCGACTGTGGATCCTTATAACAATGGTCTTTGCATAAATTACAAGTTATTATCCGAGTGACTGCTAGGATTAGACAGCCAGCCTAGTTACCTGGGGCTGATCACCATGCTAGCATGTTAGCAACTAGCTAGCAGTACCTGTCAGCTAGCTGTCTACTACTTAGCAACTAGCTGTTCATCCTTTCTGAACCTCCATGACACAGATTATTCTGTGACACAGCATCATTCTGCTGGCCTTGCCGACCCTAACCCTAACCCCAGCCCCAGCCCCGGGCCCAGCCTCGACCCCGACCCTCGACCCCCCCTGACCCTCTTGTGAGATTAGGTTTAAGTTTAGCCGTAACCCTAACCCTAAAAACCCAAACCCTGTTTCTAGGGTTAGAGTTTGGGTTAGCCGTAAATCTAACTCTAGCCCCGACTCGGATGGGCCACAAGAGATTGAGCTGCAACATTTACCACACAAATTTTCTGTGCACACACATACACACATGTAACACATACATACACACACACATTGCTGTCTTTGGCGAGCGTGCAGAGAGAAAATAGAGGAGTGCAGTTTCATGCTCTCAATTTGAACACCAGAACAAACACGGATGTCTGGAAGCTTCCAGACGTCGTGGTTTGTGGAGAGATTAGCACAGAAACCAACCTGAAAGGAGGGAACAGAGAACAGGTTTGTTATT
>NC_085018.1:25216813-25289313 GCF_963692335.1 Osmerus eperlanus
TGTGTTTGTGTGTGTGCGTGTGGGTGCATGCGTGTACAGGTGTGTGTGGCTGTGTGTGTGTGTGCGCGTGTGTATGTTCGTCTCAGTGTGTTATCAGTATGGTCTTGCAGCACCAGTGTCCTTCCTGCTGGGGAGTCGAGTCAGGGTCTATTCTATGGATCCTCGGCTGTAAAATAATAATAATGTTTATCAACACAATAAATCTTTCATGGCTACTGACCTGCAGTGGCGGCCTTGCCAAGTAGCAGACCTGAATTATTACTGTAGCCCTGCTTGTCAGTCTGTCTGTCTGCCTGTCTGTCTGTCTGTCTTTCAGACTGTCTGTCTGTCTGTCTGCCTGTCAGCCTGTCTGTCTGTCTGACTGCCTGTCAGACTGTCTGTCTGCCTATTATTCAGTCTGCCTGTCTGTCTGTCTGTCTGTCAGACTGTCTGTCTGTCTGTTATTCAGTCACTCTGCCTGTCTGTCTGTCTGTCTGTCTGCCTGTTATTCAGTCTGTCTGCCTGTCTGTCTGTCTGTGCATTTCTGTCTGTCAGATATGTCTTCCTTCCCCTTCTCCCCCAGTTCCCTCCTCTTATTACTCCTATTTCTTTTCCTCCACCTCTCTCCCCCTCTCATCCTCTCCTCTCATCCTCTCCCTCTCTCCCCCTCTCATCCTCTCCCTCTCTCCCCCTCTCATCCTCCACCTCTCTCCCCCTCTCATCCTCTCCCTCCTTCTCATCCTCTCCCCCTCTCATCCTCTCCCTCTCTCCCCCTCTCCCTCTCTCCCCCTCTCATCCTCTCCCTCTCTCCCCCCTCTCATCCTCCACCTCTCTCCCCCTCTCATCCTCTCCTCTCTCATCCTCTCCCTCTCTCCCCCTCTCATCCTCTCCCTCTCTCCCCTTCTCATCCTCTGTCCTTCTTCCTCTGTTCCGTGCCTTGTGATCTAATAATGTCTGTGTTGTCAGCAGAAGTTTCCCTAGCAGGACTTGCCTGCCTAATCGGAATGTGACACATTAAAATGTCAATTACAACCTAATTGAATTAATTGTCGATGTAGTCATTTATTTGTGCCTGCGAGCAACATTTAGCCAGAGAGGATAGCGTGAAAAGGTTAAGTGTTTATGGAAGGCAATGACAACACTGGCCTCTGACTGCTGCAACAACACCCAGCCTCTGCAGCTGTCATGAAGAGGAGGAGAGGAGTGGAGGGGGGGGGGGGGGGATTCAGCCTACGTGCTTACCCCTTACATGGCCTACATGCTAACCCTAACAATATCTTTCTTCCTCCTCTTCTCTTTCTACCTGCCTACTTCTCTCCATATTTCCTCTCTATCTCACCACACTTTCCATCTTTCCTCTCCCTCTTCTCTCTCTCCTTCTCTCTCCTTCTACCAATACACTCAGCACTTTACATACGTGTATAATCCCTTCTAGACAAACCCTTCTCTCTGTGGTTTTCCAAGGAAAGAGGAATTAGCTAGAAAAGGGTCACGTGTTGCACGTGTTGCATTTCCTTTCCACAGGAGGCAAAATAGCAATTATATCTTCAATGTCTATTTTGCATTCATGAGCCTCAGTGGTTATCGCATCGCAGCATGAGGACTCACAATAAACGGGCTTTTCAGAAACACGCAGAGTTCATGAGAGATGTGTGTGTGCGCGCACGCACGTGCGGACGCACACACACACACACACACACACACACAAGCAGATCCACACACACACGTACTCAGCAGGCTGCTGTGAGCAGGGATAAGCACGCTAACGGCATCCTGGGGTTTGTAGGATAATTCCTGACCTTTTGTTTTAGCAACAAAGAGGGAGAGAGCAGCGGTATTTAAACTGATACCATCGTTGCATCTGTCACCCTGTTGAGAGTGGACTTAGAAGCAGAGATCTGCTGAACAACAACAATGATTTTAGTAATTATATTAATATATTCTTATTTGTAAAATAATAACATCTCCTCACTTTCCCTCCTTCCTCACCCTCCTCCCCTTCCCTCCTCCTCCTGTCCTACTCCATCCTCCCCTCACTCCCCCCTCCATCCCCTCCTTTCCCCTCTCTTCAACTTTCTCTTTCCCACTCTCCTCCTCCCCCTCTCCTCCCTCTCTCCTCCTCCCCCTCTCCTCTTCCCCCTCTCCTCCTCCCTTTCTCCTCCTCCCCCTCTCCTCCTCCCTCTCTCCTCTTCCCCCTCTCCTCCTCCCTCTCTCCCCCTCCCCCTCTCCTCCCTCTCTCCTCTTCCCCCTCTCCTCCCTCTCTCCTCCTCCCCCTCTCCTCCTCCCCCTTGTCCCTGCGGTCTGTGCGCTGATCACCAATCTCACAGAATGTGTAATCAGAGAGCTGGAAGATCAGGTGCAGTACTGATCACCAGCACACGTCACTGCTCATCCCACTGGCTGTCACACACCTCCCCTCTCTCTCTCTCCCTCTCTTTCTCTCCCAGTCTGTCTCTCTCTTCGCACCCTCCTCTCAAACCTCCCCTCCCCCTCACACACCTCCGTTCCGTCTTTCTCTACCTCTTCCCCCTACCTCAGACTTTTTACGAGGGAGAGACACAGAAAGAGAGGGAAACAGAGAGAGAGAGAGAGAGAGAGAGAGAGAGAGAGATAGAGAGAGAGAGATAGATAGAGAGAGAGAGAGATAAGGCTTTAGGGACAGCACATTGATGCAGCAGCTGCTCCTTGCTTGAAATCATGCTTTGGTTTTCTTCTTCTTTTGTGTCCCCGACTGTGGATCCTTATAACAATGGTCTTTGCATAAATTACAAGTTATTATCCGAGTGACTGCTAGGATTAGACAGCCAGCCTAGTTACCTGGGGCTGATCACCATGCTAGCATGTTAGCAACTAGCTAGCAGTACCTGTCAGCTAGCTGTCTACTACTTAGCAACTAGCTGTTCATCCTTTCTGAACCTCCATGACACAGATTATTCTGTGACACAGCATCATTCTGCTGGCCTTGCCGACCCTAACCCTAACCCCAGCCCCAGCCCCGGGCCCAGCCTCGACCCCGACCCTCGACCCCCCCTGACCCTCTTGTGAGATTAGGTTTAAGTTTAGCCGTAACCCTAACCCTAAAAACCCAAACCCTGTTTCTAGGGTTAGAGTTTGGGTTAGCCGTAAATCTAACTCTAGCCCCGACTCGGATGGGCCACAAGAGATTGAGCTGCAACATTTACCACACAAATTTTCTGTGCACACACATACACACATGTAACACATACATACACACACACATTGCTGTCTTTGGCGAGCGTGCAGAGAGAAAATAGAGGAGTGCAGTTTCATGCTCTCAATTTGAACACCAGAACAAACACGGATGTCTGGAAGCTTCCAGACGTCGTGGTTTGTGGAGAGATTAGCACAGAAACCAACCTGAAAGGAGGGAACAGAGAACAGGTTTGTTATTTTTATTGTGATGGCTCACAGCTCTGGCATCAGTGGCTCCTCTAGCTCACTCGCCCCTCTCTCTCTCTGGCATCATGCACATGCATCTTACTTTCATACACTTCTTGTTTATCCTCTCCTCCTTCCTCTGTCTCAGACTAAATGTTCAATTCTGACCAACCCAGACTCATTCTGACCAATCCAGACTCAATATAACCAACCCAGACTCTTTCTAACCAACCCAGACTCATTAGAACCAACCCAGACTCTTTCTAACCAACCCAGACTCATTCTAACCAATCCAGACTCAATATAACCAACCCAGACTCTTTCTAACCAACCCAGACTCATTAGAACCAACCCAGACTCATTCTAACCAACCCAGACTCATTCTGACCAACCCAGACTCATTATAACTAATCCAGGTTAACTCTGACCAACCCAGACTCATTATAACTAATCCAGGTTAACTCTCACCAACCCAGACTCATTATAACTAATCCAGACAAACTGTAATTATGCCTGACTAACTCTAACTCACCCATACTGACTCAGACTACCCCAAGTTGACTAATTAACCCAAACAAACTCTAACCAACCCAGGCTAACCCTAACTAGCAGATTAAACCCTAAACAACCCAGACTAACTCTTACTAACCCAGACTAACTCTCCCTAACATCTTGCCCAAACAGACCCTAACCCCAGAGCTCCATCAGCCTGTCGTCAGTACGTATCAGTCGGGAGCAGATGGACCCACCGCCCCCCTCCTCGCCCGGAGGAAGTAAGGACAGATTAACACGATGCTCCTTTCTGGGTCGCACAGCTGAACCCCCCCCCCCCCTCCCAGACTGGTAATGGCCCAACTAAACACACTTTACAGATTACGCATCTTTTCAAAGATTATATGTCTTTTTAACTGCTTAGGCTAAGCCATTAGTGCCGCCACATGGCCACAGAGCAGTTCTCTTCAGACAAGCAGGCAACAATGCCTCCCCCCTCGCTTAACGCCACGGCAACAATACCCCCCCTCGCTTAGCACCACGGCAACAATACCCCCCTCGCTTAGCGCAGCAGATTAGACAGACATAATGCAGCCGCAAAGTGTAAATAACGCAGACACATTCATCTCCTCTTTCTAGAACAATCCACTCATTCACTTCCCTGCTTTTAAACACATAAATCTGTTTAAGGGATGAGCTTTTCTCAACCTAAAATAACAAGGAGCTTGGAAGGGATTGATCTGGTAAAATGTCACCATGACCCTCAGCAACAGTGGTATTAACTGTACTCTGAGTCTGAGGGAGGAGAGGACACTGATTATAAAGTTGTTTAGGCTGTTTGATCAGGCTGGTGAGGAGGCTGTGTGTGTGTGTGTGTGCGTATAAGGGATACTGTGTGTGTGAGGGTTATTGTGTGTCTGTGTATGAGGAATTGTGTGTGTGTGTATGAGAGGTAGTGTGTGTGCATGGTGTGTGTGAGGTTATTGTGTGTATGTGAATGAAGGGTAGTGTGTGTCTGTATAAAGGTTTGTGTGTGTGCCTGTGTGTAAATGAAGGCTAGTGCGTGTGTTTGTGTGTGAGGGGTAGTGTGTGTATGTGTGTGAGGGATGTGTGTGTGTGTGCGTGTTGTGGTCTCCCCAGAGAGACGGAACCAGCCCAGCCTCCAGCATCACAGCCAGGTCGTGCGCTGGCCCTTTAAGAGGTTTCCCGCTTCCAGTTCGGAGAACGGGCCCTGCAGCTGCGACTCGTTCGCTAATCAGCGGTGGACTGTCCACAAGCTGAGCCGAGAGGAGAGGGAGAGAAAGAGAGCGCAAGAGAGAGAGAGAGAGAGAGAGAGAGAGAGAGAGAGAGAGAGAGAGAGAGAGAGAGAGAGAGAGAGAGAGAGAGAGAGAGAGAGAGAGAGAGAGAGAGAGAGAGAGAGAGAGAGAGAGAGAGAGAGAGAGAGAGAACCTTGTGGAGCAAAACTTCTGGAAGATTCTTTTGTTTTTATTGTAGTGTGTATTTGTCAATTAAAAAAGTGCAAAAGTGCTTTTCCCGATTTGTTGTCTCTCGTCTCCGCCCTCTCTGTGGCTTGCCCCAGTGTCTATGAAGGTTTGTGTGTGAACCCCCCCCCCCCATTGAAATCAAAAGGATGTTGTGGTAAGACCGATTATGTTCTATACAGCTAAAACAACCTGGGGTCAAATTGACACCAAACATAATAGGAGGGTTACATAAACATGCCCTTACACGCTAAATGTCTGTTATTACATGCTATATTAATATAACTTTTAGCTAGGAACACTTTTAGTTATGACGTTAAACTATACTTTGTCACGAAATATAGTTGTAGCAAATGTTCGTCTTTGAAATTTGAAAATTCCGTTGGCTAATTACAGGGCCTAACCTAAATAATGAAAATAAATAATAACTGAACTTGTAACAGTTTTGTTGCAAAGCACACTATTATGGTGAAATGTTATCACATGTTTGTTGAGTTAAACCGAAATATTGTTGTTGCATAGCAAGCATCATAGCAAAAAGGCTAACAAACGTAAGAGTTAGCCTATACCCACCAATTAACATTAGCCCTTCATTCATGACATGGATACCGTAATAATCATACAGACATATTTGCATACCTTTATCTCTTTCTCGTTTCTCTTCTTCTTTTCTTTTTTTTTCGAAATTGGGCACCTGATGGCTTACTTGACCTTTTCCTGTCCATCTTCTTTGGCACCCCACAGTCAACAGATTTCCCATCCCCCCAACACTGTCACTCATGACCAGAAGTCAAGACTAAACCAATTCACTTGGTGACCACAATCGTTTTGTGTTACATATTTTTATTAGCCATTTCACACAATTAAAAAAAACTAAAATGTGCAGGAACTTTAGGCCTATATTTATAATATTATGAATGAAATGTGCGTTATTTGGAAGAAAGTCGAGGTGCAACTGACTTTATCCCACAAATTTAGAGTATTGGGGAGTATTTGAGAGACCCAGTCAGGTGACATGAAAAAATGCCGCCCCGGGCGGCTGCCCGGTCCGCCTAAAACCGCCCCTGCCTCTCTCTCTACTCTCTCTCTCCTCTCTCTCTGCAATATCTCTCTCTCCCTCTACTCTCTCTCTCCTCTCTGCAATATCTCTCTCTCCTCTCTTTCTGCAATATCTCTCTCTCTCTACTCTCTATCTGCAACCTTTTTCTCTTTTTCTCTCTCTCAATGTCGTGTGTCGCTCTTCTTTCTGCTCTCTCTTGTCTCTCGTGGCCGTATCTGTACTTGATGTGTGTACTAGTTGTGTTTACTAGCCATGTACTAGCCATGTGTACTAGTTGTGTGTACTGTTGTGTGTGCAAGCCTGTGTAAAGCTGTGGGTGGTAGGGGGTGTCTGTGATTAATTTCTGTTGTTTATTTCTAATTATCACACTATCAGACGTCTAACAAAAGAGTTATGGAACGACACTGTGTGCAGTTAGGCAGGGAGTGGGGAGTGTGTGTGTTCATGGTGAATTATAGAGCAGGGACTGTGTGTAGGGTGATTTATGGAGCGGTAGTGTGTGTGTGTGTGTGTGTGTGTGTGTGTGTGTGTGAGTTTGTGTGTCTGTGTGTGCTGGAGGACTGATAAGGTCCATAGCATAGCTGTATCAGCTGCAGGAAAATGGGTTTAAACGTTGTTGGGTTCAGGTGAGCCCTAATTAGCCCTAGCTAACCCTGCTCTAGCTAACCCTGCTCTAACTAACCCTGCTCTAAGTAACCCTGCTCTAACTAACCCCAGCTCTAGGTAACCCCAGCCCTAGCTAACCCTGCATTAGCTAACCCCAGCCCTAGCAAAGGCTAACCCTAGCTAACCCCAGCCCTAGCTAACCCTGCATTAGCTAACCCCAGCCCTAGCAAAGGCTAACCTTAGCAAACCCCAGCCCTAGCTAACCACAACATCTCATGTTACTATCAAGAAACAGAGGCCAACAGAGAGGGAGGGATGAAGAGAGAGAGAAGGAGAAAGAAAAACCGAGACAGAAAAAGTGAACGTAGTAAACTAAGCCTTGACCATAGTGAATTATCGTTCGCCAGACAGTCACCTCAATGAGTCGAATGTAAGTGAACGATGGGAGCTGTCTGAGAGACAGACATCCAAACCTGCAGAGACTCATTTCCGGGAGGTGGCCCCCCCCGGGATGCAATCCGGACGCATGATGTACCCCCTGATGTACCTGCACGTACCCCCCCCCCGACGCAATCAGGACGCGCAATATGCACCTATCTCTACCAGAAATAGAATTTCCGGGAGACTGTAGAGCATTTGCGGGCGTCAGGGAGCCGCTATTGAAATGCGGGAGACTCCCGGACCTTCAGGGAGACTTGGGATGTTTGGAGAGACGATTTATATATATTATCTTTGCGTACATTAAGATACTATAGAATAATAGGTTGGTCTTTTCGCCACACCGCTCAGCCATACACACTGCGTGCACTGAATGAATGTTGTGTTGATGTCTATGTGCGTGCTACCAAATTAGGCCTACCTTAAACTCAGGTCAGAAAGTGACAGTTGCAAACAAAGTAGCATTTCTAAGCATTTTGGTAAAATAAAAAGCTGAAAGGCACTATGCAGTTTGTCAAGTAAAAAAATATAGATATATAAAAAGAAAATGTTCATAATACAGTGTTTCCTATTTTTACATTATTTAAGGTTTTTATGGCAAACATAATGATGGTATACAGGAAATTATAGGGTGTAGCATAATTGCATAGAATAATTTAAGTGATTTATGTGCACAGTGCACACATACTAATCATAAGTCAAAACATTGATAAATTGGTCTGAATTATCAAAGTCAGAAGTGGTACTGAATGAATAGCCGTTTGGGATCTGAAAGAGACGTGTCTTACTGCTGAGACAAATGATCTTGCTCACTATAAAGAGACATAATTCCCAGTGGCACCTCATAAATGAAGACAATCTGACAGTTTTCTGTCTGTCTGTCTGTCTTTGTCTGTCTGTGTCACTCTACTTGCCTGATTCTATCTGTCTGTCTGCCTGACTCTGTCTGTCTGTCTACCTGCCTGTGTCTGCTAAATGTCAGATCAGTCGATTGGTGTCTGGAGAGAGAGAGAGAGAGAGGCAGAAAGAGAGAGAGACAGAGAGAGAGAAAAGGAATAGAAAATCATCTCTTTATTTCATCAAACCAAAGGGCATGGTGTCAGTTTGTTAAAGGCTTCATCCATTAGTAATGTTCCCGAGGTGTCAGAAGGGATGACATCATTACTACCCTGTGTTCTGGATGATTCCATTCTCTCACTTGGGGGGACGCTCTCTTCACTCTTTCTTGAGGAGGGCTTCCTGTGCGGATACACTTCCTGTTTCCTGTGTAGATATGCTTCCTGCTTCTTGTGTTGATACACTTCCTGCTTCCTGTGTAGAGATGCTTCCTGTGTAGATATGCTTCCTGCTTCTTGTGTTGATACACTTCCTGCTTCCTGTGTAGAGATGTTTCCTGTTTCTTGTATAGACATGCTTCCTGTTTCCTGTGTAGATATGCTTCCTGCTTCCTGTGTTGATACACTTCCTGCTTCCTGTGTAGAGATGCTTGCTGTCTCATCCCTTCATCAGACACTAACTCTGCTCTACTCAACTTTAACTCTACTCAGCACTAACTCTGCCACGTTCAACTCTAACCCTGCTCTCCAGACCTGATCGATATCATTCCTTGTTCTGCCAGCACCTCTCAGTAAGCCAGACAGACAAAACGTCGGTGGTTGTTACTATCAGAACTGCGCTCTATCGATCCAGGGATGATAGAGTTGTGAGGTCCCCTTCAGCCTGCCGTGGTTAGCGTTAGCGCTAGCATTTGGCTCTAATGAAACTCAGCTCATGTTCCTGGTAATCTCTAACCCAGACTCAGGCCTTAGCTGCCTGCTGCAAATTGTATCATTATCCCAGTTCTATCATTATCCACAGGTCTAATCCTCAAAGCTATTACCATCTGAAAACGGAATCTCTCCCCACCTCCTCTCCTCCTCTCCTCCCCACCTGATCTCTGGGTCTAATTGTTTTGTGTGACTCAAGGGAGGGGTATGGAGATGGATCACTGAGGAGAGAGGGAGCGGGATGAGGGGGGGCAGAGGGGGGTGGAGAGAGGGAGCGGGATGAGGGGGGGCAGAGGGGGGTGGAGAGAGGGAGCGGGGTGAAGGATAAAGAGGAGAGAGCATGGGTATGGGATAGAGAGAGAGCAGGAGAGAGAGAGAGAGAGAGAGAGAGAGAGAGAGAGAGAGAGAGAGAGAGAGAGAGAGAGCAGGACAGAGAGAGAGAGCAGGACAGAGAGAGAGAGCAGGAGAGAGAGAGCAGGAGAGAAAGAGAGAGCATGAGACCCTGCTCTCTCTCTAACCCCTAACCCTAACCCCAACTGAATTTGCCATGTTTGGTTGTTATCGGATTATTTGGTAACATTAATAGTATACCGATGTCCATAGTAATGGGATGAATACTGTTTCTGTGGCTCCACCGTTGCTTTGGCAATATGAACATTTGTTTCTCAATGCTAATGAAGCCAATTGAATTGAATTGAGAGAGAGAGAGAGCAGGAGAGAGGGAAAGAGTCATTGTACACATTTGATAGTATTCTTTATTTTAATTTTGGTGTATCTTATACTTTTTTCTACTGTTTATTTTGACCTTTTACTGAAAGTACTTGTTTTATCTTGTGAAAGTAATTTTGGGCCTATGTACAATGAATGTGTTTTAGGAGAAGTTTACAGTTGGTTAAGAAGCTTGATACAATGAATGTTTATTCAACTCCATTTGGTAGAGATGCCATCTGTAGTTTTATAACACCTAACTAGGAGACGTGAAGTCTAAGAGACGGGAAGTCTGGGTGACCTGGGAGAGTTCTTGTCACCTAGGGAGGAAGAGACAGTTGGTCTGGAGACAATGTGGATTCAACTGTATTGTTCTTAGGAGTTAACCAATAACATAAGAGATTTGGTATAGCTGCATGTCTGTAGGATGGACCAATGACTTTTGAGAACTGTATCTATAAAATGGTCTGTTGAAGAATGTTCTGGGGGGTTCAGGGCCATCAGCTGGGTAGTGCTGGTGGGCTGGATTCTCCCGGTTCCATTCTAGAATGCTAGATGGAGCTGTATGGAATTGTCTTTGTGTTATTGTCTTATGTTTGTGTGTCGATGATGTTATGTTGATAACGTTATTATGTTTAAATCTACGTCAAATAAACATTAACTCTGTACTTCACCCGACTTCAGCTTAAACGATTGATTCTCTCAAAAACGAATCTTTCTTTATATTTGTACTCACAACTTACTGTTATGCACCAACCTACCAAAGCAAATTCCTAGTATGTGTAGAGCTAATTGTCAATAAAGTGGATTCTGATTCTGACTGTCACAGCTTGGACATAAAGATACAGCCTTTGGTTGCTGTCCTGCTCTGATTATCTCTCCACACCCTCAACTTTAGTCTTCTGCTGCTGGTGGGGCGTTTCATGCCTCCTTCTATCCAAACCCTGCAGACTCAGACCACCTGACTGGGATGGCAACCAGCTACCACACTACAGGATGTAGCCTGGGCCTGCAGGCTACCTGCCTGCAGCACTAAACACCGACCAGCATTCCTAATCATATATGCCATGATACACATTTTCCAAATCGAAATCACTTCCTATAACCAGTAGAGTGGCTGAGTGTCACAGAGTTGTTACTGCTGGAAAGGGGGGCAGGATTAGCGACCCCCCCCCCCCCCGCAACCCCCCCCCCCCCCCCCCCCGCCCCCCCCCACCCCTCCCACCACCACCACCCCAAATCCCCAATTTAATCAAGCAGGATTTAAACGACAGAAACCCACAGGTCTCCTGTAATTGACTTGTTAAATGGAGACTGATTATTTTATCAATTAATTTACTTCATTAGATATTTCCATTTCAATGGAGGAAAAAAAAAACATTTGCGGCAGGGAAATTGAATGTAGTTCAGAGTAATAACCGCTAATATTCTGGATAATTAATCGGGTAAATTGAGGATTGTGTCTTAATTGATTGAAGCTGTCTCAAGGCTCCGTGCCAGGTTCGTTAGTGGTTCTCAAGGCTTCATCATGTCACACTAATTGAAGTTGAATGTTCTCTGCCATAACTGGGTGAGGCATCCATCAGTCATTACAACCCTCTACGCACTCTGTGATGATATGGAGGAGGGATGGATGGGATGGATGGAAGGAGGGATGGATGGAAGGAGGGATTGAGTGAATGCGCATAAGGAGAAAAGTTCAAAAAGTTGATTTTCCCATATCGATTTCTCTCAATAGGCTATGTTCTACATATGATGTAAGGCAATGTGTTGGTAAATCAAGACAACAGTGCTGTTTTACACCTGGATATCTGATTTTTTCTTTGAATTGAGTTTGTATTTCTGAATTCCCTTATTATCCTCCTAATATCTACGGCAGAGTGGCAATAGAATATTGATTTGATAGAATATTAATGTGATACTTGTCACTCTCTCTCACTGAATATCAACTGCATGTCCACATTTATATAATAAATTCATGCTGTATATTCCCCACACACACTCCATCATGCTAACATCTCCATCATGCTAACATATCTAGCATGCTAACATCTCCATCATGCTAACATATCTAGAATGCTAACATGATAGCTCCCCTCCTCTATCTTGTCTCCCTCCTCCTCTTCCTCCACCTCCTCTTCCTCCACCTCCTCTTCCCCCTTTCCTCCGTCTAACAGAATCTAACAAGACTGGAATGTACGTGTGGTTCACATAATCCAGATAAACATGCTCATGGTAAGTTTCTTCAAGTAAAAGTTTCTCCTGGCAACATCTAGTCACCGTGCAACCCCCCTGCTTGGAGAAAGAAGGTCCTCTCCCCCCCAGCATGTGATTCTCCTCCTTCCTGTACTCACCAGGAGTGGAACGACTCCTCCCCCCCCCCCTCATCCATGTCTGAGCTCCTCTTCCAGCTTCTCCTAGCAGAGGTCTTCAGCCCTGGTGAGCTGAGCACCCTCCTCTTCCAGCTTCTCCTAGCAGAGGTCTTCAGCCCTGGTGAGCTGAGCACCCTCCTCTTCCAGCTTCTCCTAGCAGAGGTCTTCAGCCCTGGTGAGCTGAGCACCTTCCTCTTCCAGCTTCACCTAGCAGAGGTCTTCAGCCCTGGTGAGCTGAGCACCTTCCTCTTCCAGCTTCACCTAGCAGAGGTCTTTAGCCCTGGTGAGCTGAGCACCTTCCTCTTCCAGCTTCACCTAGCAGAGGTCTTCAGCCCTGGTGAGCTGAGCACCTTCCTCTTCCAGCTTCACCTAGCAGAGGTCTTTAGCCCTGGTGAGCTGAGCACCTTCCTCTTCCAGCTTCTCCTAGCAGAGGTCTTTAGCCCTGGTGAGCTGAGCACCCTCCTCTTCCAGCTTCACCTAGCAGAGGTCTTTAGCCCTGGTGAGCTGAGCACCTTCCTCTTCCAGCTTCACCTAGCAGAGGTCTTCAGCCCTGGTGAGCTGAGCACCTTCCTCTTCCAGCTTCTCCTAGCAGAGGTCTTTAGCCCTGGTGAGCTGAGCACCTTCCTCTTCCAGCTTCTCCTAGCAGCGGTCTCAGGGACCCCTTGCCCTGCATACTTTAGATCAGGGGTGTTCAATCCTGGTCCTCGAGAGCCCCTGTCCTGCATGTTTTAGATGTTTCCCTGCTCCAGCACACCTGATTCAAATGAATAGGTTGTTATCAAGCTCTGTGGAAGCCGGGTAACAACCTATTCATTTGAATCAGGTGTGCTGGAGCAGGGAAACATCTAAAACATGCAGGACAGGAGCTCTCGAGGACCAGGATTGAACACCCCTGCTTTAGATGTTTCCCTGCTCCAACACACCTAGGGTTGTGCTGAGCTAGATAACGATCATTCATTTGAATCAGTTGTGTTGGAAGAGGGAAACATCTAAAACATGCAGGGCTGGGGGGGCCCTGAGGACCAGGGTTGAGAACCACTGACCTAAGTACTCCTCATTTGGCCTAAGGCAGCCTTTGTCCATCCTGGTCCTCAGGGACCGTCTGTCCTGCGTGTTGATGTTAGATGTTTTCCCACTCCAACACACCTGATTCAAATGAATGGGTTGTTATCAAGCTCAGCAGAAGCCTGACAACCATTGTCTCGGGGTTGAGAACAACTGGAAGGGCACCAAAAGCAACACTTACCAGTTCACAATTTCTTGTGATATACCGATGAATTATCTCTGCACAATTTCACAATGTTGCAGTCTTTTTTTTTGGCTATTTCTGACTCATTTGACTGCATTGTACCATGCAGTATTGTCATTGAGATGTTGTTGCCAAAATACAGTTAAAACTATGCACCACTTATTGTTGATCTTCTGTGTCTTTTCATGCAGCATTTGTGCGACGCTTTGTAAAAAACCTCAGCTAAATCAATAAGAAGCAAAAATAAATGTAGAAACGTAATACGTATGTTCATACGTCTCTGTGTGTGTGTGCCCATATCTGTGTGTGTGTTCATTTCTACTTTGGAGGGCTCGACACACATCCTGCGTATCAGGAGATGACATTCATTTATGCATTTAACCTTTCATATTCATAATGTTTGGTGTAAACACTCACACAGCTTAGTGCTGATGAGGAGCTGCTGATGGGAGTGTATGTTGAGCTGCAGAGACTGGAAAGGTTAATAGGATTCCTGATCCTCAATAGGAGATATTTTTATTTTCCTCTCAGATGGAGAGAGCTTGTTTGGAAGAACTTCGTTTAAAGACCCCCTGTGTATCCAGCAGATGAAAGTGTTACTATGTGTGTGTGTGTGAGAGGTGTGTGTGTGTGTGTGAGGTGTGTGCGTGTGAGGTGTGTGTGTGTGTGTGTGTGAGGTGTGTGTGTGTGTGAGGTGTGTGTGTGTGTGTGAGGTGTGTGTGTGTGTGTGTGAGGTGTGTGTGTGTGTGTGAGAGGTGTGTGTGTGTGTGTGTGAGGTGTGTGTGTGAGCTTGGTGGCCTCTGCCTGTCCATCCACTCTGACGACAGTTTCTGACTTCTAGCCAATTACTGTGCTCTTTC
The DNA here is from genome assembly GCF_963692335.1 of Osmerus eperlanus. Classification (NCBI taxonomy): domain Eukaryota; kingdom Metazoa; phylum Chordata; class Actinopteri; order Osmeriformes; family Osmeridae; genus Osmerus; species Osmerus eperlanus. The sequence continues at coordinate 25,231,224 of NC_085018.1, forward strand.
CTCCCTCCCTCTCCCCAGCCCTCTCTCCACTCGCCCCTCTCCCCTATCTTCCCTCCCTCCCTCCCTCCCTCCCTCCCTCTTCTCTAAATCTCCAGCCTGCTCTCCTTTCAACATCTGAATACCAGTCTGAGCCCACGAGGCCTTGAAGTCGCCCCCCCCCCCCTCCCTCCGCCTCTCCAGCTCCTTGTCATTCTCTCTCTGTTTACCATTCCTGTTTCATCCCAACTCCTCTCTCTCTCTGTTCTCAATCAAATGTTTGCCTTCTTACTGTCACAGCAGTCTGTTCCTGCCGCTTGACTTTTTGTGTTGCCGGCGGTTTCCAGCAGCCCATAATTTGGAGAAATAATGAATCGCCCTTTTTAAGTGTCAGGTCAGTCTCTCGGCGTTCTAAATAACGGACGCATTGTAACACGCGCGCTGCCATCGCTTATTGTGGAACTTGAATTTCTGAGTGCTGGGTTGACCTGGACCGGTGCGTTTTAGAGGGAAGTCATTCACAGGGTGTGTGTTTCTGACCACGGGGGGTGTGTGTGTCAGTGTTAGCAGGTGTGTGTTATCTTGTGTTGGGGTTTGTGTCAGTTTTAGCTACACAATGTGTTAGATACGCAGAGTGTGTATAGATGTAGGGTTCAGTGTGTGTGTGTGTGTGTGCAAATGTAGGGTTCTGTGTGTATGTGCGTGTAGATGTAGAGTTCAGTGCGTGTGTGTGTGTAGATGTAGGGTTCAGTGCGTGTGTGTGTGTAGATGTAGGGTTCAGTGTGTGTGTGTGTGTAGATGTAGGGTTCAGTGTGTGTGTGTGTGTAGATGTAGGGTTCTGTGTGTGTGTGTGTGTAGATGTAGGGTTCAGTGTGTGTGTGTGTGTAGATGTAGGGTTCTGTGTGTGTGTGTGTGTAGATGTAGGGTTCAGTGTGTGTGTGTGTGTAGATGTAGAGTTCAGTGTGTGTGTGTGTGTAGATGTAGGGTTCAGTGCGTGTGTGTGTGTAGATGTAGGGTTCAGTGTGTGTGTGTGTGTAGATGTAGGGTTCAGTGCGTGTGTGTGTGTAGATGTAGGGTTCAGTGTGTGTGTGTGTGTAGATGTAGGGTTCAGTGTGTGTGTGTGTGTAGATGTAGGGTTCTGTGTGTGTGTGTGTGTAGATGTAGGGTTCAGTGTGTGTGTGTGTGTAGATGTAGGGTTCTGTGTGTGTGTGTGTGTAGATGTAGGGTTCAGTGTGTGTGTGTGTGTAGATGTAGAGTTCAGTGTGTGTGTGTGTGTAGATGTAGGGTTCAGTGTGTGTGTGTGTGTAGATGTAGGGTTCAGTGTGTGTGTGTGTGTAGATGTAGGGTTCTGTGTGTATGTGCGTGTAGATGTAGAGTTCAGTGCGTGTGTGTGTGTAGATGTAGAGTTCAGTGCGTGTGTGTGTGTAGATGTAGGGTTCAGTGTGTGTGTGTGTGTAGATGTAGGGTTCAGTGCGTGTGTGTGTGTAGATGTAGGGTTCAGTGTGTGTGTGTGTGTAGATGTAGGGTTCAGTGTGTGTGTGTGTGTAGATGTAGGGTTCAGTGTGTGTGTGTGTGTAGATGTAGGGTTCAGTGTGTGTGTGTGTGTAGATGTAGGGTTCAGTGTGTGTGTGTGTGTAGATGTAGGGTTCAGTGTGTGTGTGTGTGTAGATGTAGGGTTCAGTGTGTGTGTGTGTGTAGATGTAGGGTTCAGTGTGTGTGTGTGTGTAGATGTAGGGTTCAGTGTGTGTGTGTGTGTAGATGTAGGGTTCAGTGCGTGTGTGTGTGTAGATGTAGGGTTCAGTGTGTGTGTGTGTGTAGATGTAGGGTTCAGTGTGTGTGTGTGTGTAGATGTAGGGTTCAGTGCGTGTGTGTGTGTAGATGTAGGGTTCAGTGTGTGTGTGTGTGTAGATGTAGGGTTCAGTGTGTGTGTGTGTGTAGATGTAGGGTTCAGTGTGTGTGTGTGTGTAGATGTAGGGTTCAGTGTGTGTGTGTGTGTAGATGTAGGGTTCAGTGTGTGTGTGTGTGTAGATGTAGGGTTCAGTGTGTGTGTGTGTGTAGATGTAGGGTTCAGTGTGTGTGTGTGTGTAGATGTAGGGTTCAGTGTGTGTGTATCAGCTCCCAGGCAGGGTGCACCAATAATAACAGGGGCTGGTCCCAGGGGCTCCACCCTGCCTCTCTCTGGGAGAGAGAGGCAGGGTGGACAGACCCTCATCTGTATGTGAAGCGGGTGACCAGATCAGCCCTGTACCATTAATTAAACATGCCCCCCCTCTCCCCTCCCCTCCTTCAGGCGGTTGCGCCCCCCCTCCCCCCCCCCCTATTCCGAAGCTCAACTCCCACACTGACCACATCTCACACCTCCAGTTGTCATGAATATTTAAACAAGTCATATATTTCACTCTCTTACTGTATACGTGTATAAACACGAACACACACACGCTCTACGCATACACACATCTCACCACACACACACACACATCTCACCACACACACACACACACACATCTCACCACACACACACACACGCTCCAACACACACACACACCTGTCTTGGCTCAGTGCACTAACGGGCTCAGACTGTGCTCATCATCTTCCTAATGTGTGTGTGTGTATGTGTGTGTGTGTGTGTGTGTGTGTGTGTGTATGTGTATGTGTATGTGTGTGTGTGTGTGTGTGTGTGTGTGTGTGTGTGTACGGGGAAGAGCAAGGTCACTGGAGGAGAGATCTACTCTGGGTTACAGTGAGGCGGTCTGCTGCTGAGGTTGAAATTAACCCTACACACACACACACACACTCACACACTCACACATGCATGCACTCACACACAAACGCAGACACACGCAATCACGCACGTATGCACACGCAGATACACACAAGGGCAGATACTCTCTCTCACTCACACATACAATTATACACACAACCAGGCACACTTTCACAAATGGATGAACACACACACACATACCCACGGACTGACACAAGGGCAGATACTCAGTCACACACACACACACACACACAGAAGCAGGTAGCTGTCAGAGTGTGTCTCCACAGTGTTGATCTTTAGACTTCAGCTCCTCTGGCAACGTTTAAGCTGACCAATCACAGACCTTCGCTGGCTCTCACCCCAGCAACACAGAACAGAAAGTTTGTTCCACAGGAACAGGAAGTTCATGCCACAAGGAAAGTCTCCATGTACCTAACATAGCATACACCTTCCTATATAATAAGCAGACAAAGATTCAGTACATCGCATTAAATAGTGTTATGATCTGACACAGGCTGGAAGACCTACCAGTGGTTGTAGGTTGCAGGTAGCAGGTTGCAGGTTGCAGGTAGCAGTCTCTGCCAGCAAGTTGATCTGGAGGAATGACCAAGGACCAACCAGGAAGTCTCAGACAGGACGCAGGGTTCTAGGGAGACAGAACTTGTTCTCCTCTTCCTCCTCCTCTCCACCTTCTTCCTCCTCCTCCTCCTCCTCATCCTTTACCCCTCCTAACCACCTTCAAGTCTAGAGTAATGAAATGGACCAGGATGGACAAGGCCAATTCAAAACCTAATTACTGCTTCATTGATCCATCTGTTCAATCAATACTTATTTAGAGCTAATCCAATCAACAAGTACAGGCTAATCCCTCCGCCCCCAAATACACACACACACATGAACACACACATGAACACACACACATGAACACACGCACACTCGTGAACACACACACACATGAACACACACATGAACACACTCACCCTCTTCTTCATCCTCTCACAGCCTGTCTGTCTCTGTCCTCAGCTGAGACAGAGGACAGAGGACAGCGTGTTCATGACATCTGGTTTCCATGACGTGTGACTGGCTGTCGTTCACCGACCTCACAGAGGCGAGGGCTGCGCGACTCCTGATGGATTCATAATCCCAGATTTACAAACTTCCAACATCCAGTCTTCTGGCACATAGTCTGGTCTGGAGGTCTGGGAGGTCTGGAAGGCCCAGGGAGGAGGGCTGGTCTGTGGTACGAGGCCCAGGGAGGAGGGCTGGTCTGTGGTACGAGGCCCAGGGAGGAGGGATGGTCTGGGATGGTCTGTGGTACGAGGCCCAGGGAGGAGGGATGGTCTGGGGTACGAGGCCCAGGGAGGAGGGCTGGCCCTGTTTGTCTCTCTCTGCACCTGTCTGTCTCTCTCTGCACCTGTCTCTTTCGGCACCTGTCTGTATTTCCAGGTACCTGTCTGTCTCTCTTGGGCACCTGTCTGTATCTCCAGGTATTTGTCTGTCTCTCTCGGGCACCTGTCTGTATCTCCAGGTACTTGTCTGCATCTCCAGGTACCTGTCTGTCTCTCTCTGCACCTGTCTGTCTCTCTCGGGCACCTGTCTGTATCTCCAGGTACTTGTCTGCATCTCCAGGTACCTGTCTGTCTCTCTCTGCACCTGTCTGTCTCTCTCAGCACCTGCCTGTCTCTATCGGCACCTGTCTGTCTCTCTCTGCACCTGTTTGTCTCTCTCGGCACCTGTCTGTCTCTCTCGGCACCTGTCTGTCTCTCTTGGCACCTGTCTGTCTCTCTCGGCACCTGTTTCAGTACCTGTCTCTCCCCAGGCTCCCAGCCTGGCTGGATCCTCTTCTTATCTGCTCCAACCTGCTGGCATCAGCATATCTCAGCACTGCAGACCCGCATGCACAGGGGGAACATAGAGGAGGAGGGGATGGAGGGGGGGGAGGGAAGGAGGGGGAGGGAGGGCGGAGAAGGAGGAGGGGATGGAGGGGGGGAGGGAAGGAAGGGGAGGGAGGGGGGAGAAGGAGGAGGGGATGGAGGGGGGGGAGGGAAGGAAGGGGAGGGAGGGGGGAGAAGGAGGAGGTGATGGAGGGGGGGAGGGAAGGAGGGGGAGGGAGGGAGGGGAGAGAAGGAGGAGGTGATGGAGGGGGGGGAGGGAAGGAGGGGGAGTGAGGGAGGGGGGAGAAGGAGGAGGGGATGGAGGGGGGGAAGGAAAGAGGGGGAGGAAAGGGGGAGAAGGAGGAGGTGGGAGAGGAGTTGAGAGGGGGCAGACAGACAGACAGACAGGCAGACAGACAGGCTGACAGACAGGCTGACAGGCAGACAGACAGCCAGGCTGACAGGCAGGCAGACAGCCAGGCTGACAGGCAGACAGACAGACAGACAGACAGGCAGGCAGGCAGGCAGACAGACAGACAGGCAGACAGAGAGACAGACAGACAGACAGGCAGACAGACAGGCCGACAGCCAGGCTGACAGGCAGACAGACAGACAGACAGACAGACAGACAGACAGGCAGACAGGTGAGTTGTGAAAGGACAGTTTCTGCTGTAGAGCTTTAATGCTTCCAGGCAGCAGGAGTTAATCTCACAAAGCTGAGACACACACACACGCACATACGCACACACGCACACACACCCTGGAAACACACACACACAACCTCTGTTTTCTCATCCTCCATTCTCATCCTTACCACCACCCCCCCTTCCCCCTAGAGCCAGAGAGTTTCAGAAGCTTTCAGAGGTTTAAGCTTTACCAGGCCTGTGACAGCACTTTACATCTCTATAGTACACATGCTGTATATTCATATACACAATTCTCGATATTCTGTACATATCCACACTACACACTATATATATACTGTACTCTACTACAGATCAGCATCACTATGGTACAATTCACCCCAACCCCAACCCTAACCACCTACCCTCCTCCCTCCCCTTCCTCTCTTCCCTCCCTCCCCCCTCCTCTCTCCCCGTCGCCCTCCCCTGTCTAGTGACTCTCTGCTTGGCTCATCCCTCAGGCAGCTATGGGGGAATCCAACCCCCCAGTCCCCAGCCCCCCTGACCTCCCATCCATGAGAAGACCAGGCCCCCAGCCCCCCTAACCCCTGACCATGAGAAGACCTGGCTCCCTGCCCTAGCCTCCCTCGCTGCCCCAGCCTCTCCTCTTGCTGGCTCCCTGCCCCATCTCCCCAGCCTCTCCTCTTGCTGGCGCCCTGCCCCAGCTCCCCAGCCTCTCCTCTTGCTGGCCCCCTGACCCAGCTCCCCAGCCTCTCCTCTTGCTGGCCCCCCTGCCCCAGCCCCCCAGCCAAGAGAAGCCCTGGCCCCCTGCCCCAACCTTAGCCCCAACCCCAGCACCCTGAAGGGTAGCAGAAAACTGCAGACAAGACAGGAGGAGAGACTGGAGGAGAGACTGGAGGAGAGACAGGAGGAGAGACAGGAGGAGAGACTGGAGAGACTGGAGGAGAGACAGGAGGAGAGACTGGAGGAGAGACAGGAGGAGAGACTGGAGAAGAGACTGGAGGAGAGACAGGAGGAGAGACAGGAGGAGAGACTGGAGAGACTGGAGGAGAGACTGGAGGAGAGACAGGGAGAGAGTGGGGAGAGACTGACACCGCTCTCTCAGACGTTTTAACATTCAGCTTTCATACCAGTCGGTTCAATTTCAAGGATTTAAATGAAATCTTCTCCACCCATTAGGAAACAGGTTTTTATTTTGACTCCTCTAGATAACAACATAGTCTAAACACTTCCAGCTAGGAAGGAGCAACTTGACGGCCACACGCACACAGGAGCTCACACACACACACACACACACATACACACACACACACACACACATACACACACACACACACACGCACACAGGAGCTCTGAAGGCTGTGCTAGTTCTGGAGCAGCTCTGAGGTCTGTGCTAGTTCTGGAGCAGTCCTGAGGTCTGTGCTAGTTCTGGAGCAGTCCTGAGGTCTGTGCTAGTTCTGGAGCAATCCCGAGGCCTGTGCTAGTTCTGGAGCAGCTCTGAGGCCTGTGCTAGTTCTGGAGCAGCTCTGAGGTCTGTGCTAGTTCTGGAGCAGTCCTGAGGTCTGTGCTAGTTCTGGAGCAGTCCCGAGGTCTGTGCTAGTTCTGGAGCAGTCCCGAGGTCTGTGCTAGTTCTGGAGCAGTCCTGATGCCTGTGCTAGTTCTGGAGCAGTCCTGATGCCTGTGCTAGTTCTGGAGCAGTCCTGATGCCTGTGATAGTTCTGGAGCAGTCCTGATGCCTGTGATAGTTCTGGAGCAGTCCTGATGCCTGTGCTAGTTCTGGAGCAGTCCTGATGCCTGTGATAGTTCTGGAGCAGTCCTGATGCCTGTGCTAGTTCTGGAGCAGTCCTGATGCCTGTGATAGTTCTGGAGCAGTCCTGATGCCTGTGATAGTTCTGGAGCAGTCCTGATGCCTGTGATAGTTCTGGAGCAGTCCTGATGCCTGTGCTAGTTCTGGAGCAGTCCTGATGCCTGTGCTAGTTCTGGAGCAGTCCTGATGCCTGTGCTAGTTCTGGAGCAGTCCTGATGCCTGTGCTAGTTGTGGACCTGAGCCCTGGCTCCTCTCAGGCATGCAGAGGACAGCTCAAGGCAGACACTCCCTCAGACAGAGCCTGCTACTGCATGACAAAGAAGCTGGAGGATCTCTCAGATTCATGCAGGGGGAGAGAGGTGAAAGGTCACGGTGTTAGAGTCTTACTTTATACCGGTGGGGAGGTTCTGTCACCCTGGAGAAGGGTTGGTTGGCGAGAGGAGGGGGGGTCAGGGGGGTGAAGGGCCGTAACCTTTCACCTCCCTGATCAGACGGCCGGGGGCAACCCAAGGAGCCAATTAGGAAGCAGCTCCGTGTTACATTCACATCAGCCACATCCGATTCAGAGGGTGAAGATAGACTGTCAGGCAGGCAGGCAGGCAGTTAGGCAGGTTTCAGGTCTCAGGGATGTGAATAGTACAGTACAGACACTTTATTGATTCATCAAGCTTTGTATTGTGACTGTGATGGGTAAAGATGGGCATCAGAAGATACATCAAGTAACAGGAGACCCAGCAAACAAAATCTGAAAGCTATATTAAGAGATCATAAAATATGCATGAACCCCATTCCGCTGAGGACGGATCCAAATAGAGAGGAGAGGAAGCTGTCCAAGAGAAGAGGCTCAATGTGATAGGATAGTTTCTATATTTGGCTCAACGTGATAGGATAGTTTCTTTATTTGGCTCAACGTGATAGGCCGATCTCTCTATTTGGCTCAATATGATAGGACAGTCTCTGTTTTTGGCTCAACATGATAGGACAAAGGGTCACGACAGGACGGAGGGCACTGGGTGTGTATAGTACCCTACACAACTAACATGTATTCAGCCATACAGGACATCTCTCACCACAGTCTGATGGGAGAGAGTGAGAGAGAAAGGGAGAGATGGAGAGACACATTTAATGGCTGTATTTGTAACTGTTTCTGGTTTAGCAATATGTTACAATTTTGTATTGCCATTATACTTTGCTTGCACTTCACATCTTTTTATAAGCTATTACTATTTGCACTTCTGATGAGACGCTAACTGCATTTCATTAACTCTGTACTCGTACTGTCAATGGTGACAATAAAGTTTAATCTAATCAAATGTAATTAGCATTGAGAGAGAGCCAGGGATTGAAAGGTAGATAATGACAAACAGGAGAGATATGGTATTGTATTTTTTCTTTCCTGTCATTTAAAGGTGCAGTGGGTAAGATTTTTTCAGGACAAAAAGAAAGGTTTTGCCCCCAATAAACATGTTGTGTAAGCTTATGAGACCCTCTGAGAGTTGTTTAGACGGCTCAGTGCCAGTGGAATGTCAAGTTCCTTTTTTGGAGCAGCCCGCTACTTTCCAGCCAATTAGGTTCCAGCAATCCTGTTTCAGCCAATCGCCTGCAGCCAGGCAGGCTTTCCTCCATGGGTTATTTTGAGAAACCACTGACAATCAAACTCGAGCTGGAGGTAAGTGCGGATGTTCAGACAAGAAATGGGGGCGCTGTTTCTCACATTTGACTTTATTTTATAATGTTACCTATTGCACCTTTAAAACTCTTACTTTGTCAATGTCTGCAAAAGAATACCACTGGGTATATACCAAGCATGCTAATCAAGCTAATTAGTCTGAGTTGAGAGAAACAAAATTCAGACAGGTTAGGTGAGTGTGTGTTAGTCGGGCTAGGTGAGTGTGTGTTAGACAGGTTTGGTGAGTGCGTGTCAGACAGGCTAGGTGAGTGTGTGTTAGACAGGTTTGGTGAGTGCGTGTCAGACAGGCTAGGTGAGTGTGTGTTAGACAGGCTAGGTGAGTGTGTGTTAGACAGGTTTGGTGAGTGCGTGTCAGACAGGCTAGGTGAGTGTGTGTCACACAGATTCGGTGAGTGTTTGTCAGAGTGTGATACTGCTGTCTGACTCAACAAGGACACTGTGCTGGTCCAATGACAATGACCGACTCTTCTCTTCTCACTGTCCTTTCACCACAACCTTCATTTCTCTTTTTCTTTTTTTGTATCCTTTTCCTCATCTGTCTTCTCTAGCAACCTCTTCCCGCTCATCCCTCTGTCTCTCTCTCACTGTCTCTCTCTCACTGTCTCTTTCTCACTGTCTCTCTCTCACTGTCTCTCTCTCACTGTCTCTTTCTCACTGTCTCTCTCTCACTGTCTCTCTCTCACTGTCTCTCTCTCACTGTCTCTCTCTCCCTGTCTCTCTCTCACTGTCTCTCTCTCACTGTCTCTTTCTCACTGTCTCTTTCTCACTGTATCTCTGTCTCACTGTCTCTCTCTCACTGTCTCTCTCTCACTGTTTCTCTCTCCCTGTCTCTCTCTCACTGTCTCTCTCTCACTGTCTCTCTCTCTCTCTGTCTCTCTCTCCCTGTCTGTTTCTCACTCATCTCTGCCCTCATAATCCATGACCGCTGTTTCTCCATCTTACCTCCCTCCTCCCTTCAGTCTCCCACTCCCTCACCCTTCCTCCCACTCCTTCCCCCTTCCTCCCACTCCCCCCTTCCTCCCTCCGGTCCCCCAGCCTCCCCCTCTTGTCTCGGTCTAGGCACCCTGGGACATGTGCTCCCGTAATGGAGGTGTGTCACAGCTGATTACACCGACCTAATGAAGCTGCAGCAGTCGTCACACTGAGCCTGGCCATGCAGGACACGATTTCCTGTCCAACATCCTGCCTTCACATGCTGCTTCCTGTCCAACATCCTGCCTTCACATGCTGCTTCCTGTCCAACATCCTGCCTTCACATGCTGCTTCCTGTCCAACTCTAAATCTACTCATGCTGCTTCCTGTCCAATCCTTACATCTACAAATGCTGCTTCCTGTCTAACACTACATCTGCTGCTTAGAGACTTGTTGCTCTTGTGGTTAGTGGTAACTGATTTAAATTTTTGTACTCGCTGTGATATATTGTTTTTATTATTGTTGCTTGTTTTTTCCACAGGTACACTTGCACTTATAGCGGTTCATGTTGTTTAATTGTAACTTGTTTAACTACATTCTCTTATGGTTCTTCCCTTTGGAACTTACTTTGGTTGTTCACAATGTGTGCTTCATGTTTTGGCTACTCGCAATGTTTTTGTGGCTATCTTGTTGTTATGATCAGTGACCTATGCACTTTTAAAGCTTTCTCTTGGAAGTCGCTTTGGATAAAAGCGTCTGCTAAATGAATAAATGTAATGTAATGTAACATCTACACATGCTGCTTCCTGTCCAACACTACATCTACACATGCTGCTTACTGCTCTGTCTACACAGACAGACAGATGGCAGGGCAGGATGATGTCAGGAGAGGAAGAGGAGAAGAGGAAGAATGGGAGAGGAGAGGGAGAGACGGAGAGAGAAATGGATAGAAGGAGAGGTAGAGAAGAGAGGGAGAGGAGGAGGAGGAGAGGAAAAGAGCGACTAAGAGGGATGGTAAGAGGAGAGGTTAAGAGGAAGGAGAGAAAAAAAGGAGACAAAGAAACACACACATACACTATACACACGTTTACACACACACATTTACACACAGCAACACACACACATGCAGAGAGTCTCATCTCCTATTCCACTGTGTGATGGGCTGTGCAGAAATCTATCAGTTCAGGTAGGAAAGCTATCATCATCATTGTAGCAGCACTATTATGACACAAACACTTGCACAAACAGACGCACCTGAAATTTAAATAGCAATTCCTTTTTCCTTTCTCTCAAATGTTGTCTGATAAGCAACTGAACCAGCAGCAGAATGTCCCAACATGCTGGAAGCATGATTCAACTGACACAACCAGTAAGTAGTCATGTCATTTGCCTGGACAGACAGGAAGTAGTCAGATCATCTGCCTGGAGAGACTGGAAGTAGTAAGATCGCCTGCCTGGACAGACAGGAAGTATCCAGCTCATTTATCTGACACCAGGAAGTAGTCAGCTCATCTTTTTGGACACCATAAAATGGCCAATTTATCTGTCTGAATATGTGCTACAAGCCCACAATCAGAGAATCGGAATAAAACTAAGGACAGTTCACCTTGAGTGCTAGAGACCTGTTAGTGCTGTAGACAGTTCACCTTGAGTGGTTGAGACCTGTTAGTGCTGTAGACAGTTCACCTTGAGTGGTTGAGACCTGTTAGTGCTGTAGACAGTTCACCTTGAGTGGTAGAGAGACAGAGGACACTCTAACATGGGGCACCCAAGTCATGTCCTCTGCCTGCCTGACTCTGTTTACATTCTGAGCATAGCCACGTCCAGCTGGGTCTCTCTAACCCTGTTAAGGGTGTGTGTGTGTGTGTGTGTACGTGGGTGTAATGGGTGTGTGTGTTTGTGTGTATGTGTGTGTGTTTACGTACCCCTTGGCAGCAGTAAAATGCTCCAGCAGTAGAAGTCTATACCCTACAGTCTACACCCTACAACCTACACCTATATACCCTACAGTCTACACATCTATACCCTACAGTCTACACCCCACAGTATACAGCCTACACTCTTCAGTCTACACATCTGCACACACACACAACACAGTTTGCACACCTGTTTTCCAGAAGTCACAAAAACATCAGTGCTGCATCGATGGACAGTGATGTGCCTCTGTGATCTCACAATGTATATTGCCATGGAGACCATACCAGCTCCATAAACATCTCTGAACCCTTCTGTTATCTGGCGGTGCTGGACTCGGGTGGAGATTATCTAGCCGCTACAGGGGTATGATAGCTACGTCCATAAATCAGTCAGCCAAGCAGACAATAATCTGTGTGTGTGTGTGTGTGTCATATCATGTCACATCATGTCTCCTTTGGCCAGGGCCAGAGGTCTGGCAGCTGCAGATAGTCAGACATCAGCTACTTATCATCATCCTCAGGGAGAGTGTGTGTGTTGTGTGCACGTGTGTGTTTTAGTCTGTGCGTGTGTGTGTTGTGTGCACGTGTGTGTTTTAGTCTGTGCGTGTGTGTGTTGTGTGCACGTGTGTGTTTTAGTCTGTGCGTGTGTGTGTTGTGTGCACGTGTGTGTTTTAGTCTGTGCGTGTGTGTGTTGTGTGCACGTGTGTGTTTTAGTCTGTGCGTGTGTGTGTTGTGTGCACGTGTGTGTTTTAGTCTGTGCGTGTGTGTGTTGTGTGCACGTGTGTGTATTTGTCTGTGTGTGTGTATTAGTCTGTGCATGTGTATTTGTGTGCACGTGTATTTGTGTGTGTGTGTGCGTGCATATGTATACGAGTGTAGGTGTGTGTGGGGGCAAACATTCGTCTTTCAGCTGACTGTTAAAGGAAAGCAGGCACAAATAAAGAGGCTGAACACTGTGTGTGTTGGAGAGAGAGAGAGAGAGAGAGAGAGAGAGAGAGAGAGAGAGAGAGAGTTTTGTGTATGAATGTTTGAGAGAGACGAAGAGTTTGCGTAAATGTAAATGTGTGTATGTCCTCTGTGCCCTAGTCTGGCCTGGCTACAGCACATACTCTGATAAATGACAAAGAGAGACAACTCTGTCTGTGTCCTGCAGCTAATGCTAGCTAACTCTGTCTGTTTCCTGCAGCCAACTAATGCTAGCTAGCTCTGCAGCTAGCTAATTCTAGCTTAACACTCTTCAATAAAAACTGGTTAGGGTTACAACTGTCTGTCATTCACAAACAGCAGTAAAATCAGCCGTATGAGCCTGTTGGCTGAGCAGACTGGGTTTGTCTAAGCTCTGCTTCAGAACAACAACAATACAACTGCATTATGAGATCATTCAGTACATGCATATCTTTTTACATTGTGTGTGTGTGTATGTGTGTGTGTGTGTGTGTGTGTGTGTGTGTGTGTGTGTGTGTGTGTGTGTGTGAAAGTGTTTGAGAGATTGCATGCATGTGAGTGCGTGTCTGTGCTTACCTTCTGCGTGAGTGTATAATCTTTCACCACTTTGATGGTTTGTCAGTTGAGGGGATTCACTCCAATTCAATGAGAAGGTTTAATAATTAATAATAGACACTGTAGGTGCATCGAGAGGATTAGAGCTCTGATCTTTAAACAGAGAGAGAGCGAGAGAGAGAGAAGGGAGGATGAGGGAGAAACTGCCTGTCTGCCTGCCTCCAAGCCTACCTGTTTGTTTGCCTGCCTACCTGTCTGTCTGCCTGCCTACCTGTCTGACTGCCTGCCTACCTGTCTGTCTGCCTGCCTGCCTGCCTACCTGTCTGTTTGCCTGCCTACCTGTCTGTTTGCCTGCCTACCTGTCTGTCTGCCTGCCTACCTGTCTGTTTGCCTGCCTACCTGTCTGTCTGCCTACCTGTCTGTCTGCCTACCTGTCTGACTGCCTACCTGTCTGACTGCCTGCCTACCTGTCTGACTGCCTGCCTACCTGTCTGACTGCCTGCCTGCCTGTCTGTCTGCCTGCCTGCCTACCTACCTGTCTGTCTGTCTGTCTGTCTGTCTGTCTGCCTACCTGTCTGACTGCCTGCCTACCTGTCTGACTGCCTGTACATAAACACCAGTTTCTGTTTCACCCAGCAGAAGAGATTTATTACAACCATGTCTTCCCTCAACATGCTGCTCTGCTGATAATAAACCACATCAAATTGTTCAAAACTTCTTCCACAAAATCTGATATATGTGTGTGTGTGTGTGTGTGTGTGAGAGAGAGAGAGTGTGTGTGTGCATGCACTCTTAGAATAGGGCAATATGAGTCATTTATGCAGATAAATCCTCTAAATTCTTCATTCAAACCTTCAACCTTTCTGCCCCTGGACAGACAAGGTCATGGATTCATTTTTTTCTCTGGTGGAATATTTCCATCATGCTTCCAGGAAGCAGCCTGCGGTATCCCTCTCATCCTTCTGAACAACTACTCTGCTGCAGAAAGACAGACAGACAGGCATGCAGGCAGAACGACAGAAAGATAGACAGCCAGGCAGGCAGACAGACAGACAGACAGACAGACAGCCAGCCAGGCCGTAGAAAGAGAGACCAGATGGGGAGGGAGTGAGAGAGAGACAGGCCAGAGAGAGGGGGAGAGATAGAGGGGGAGAGAGAGGAGTGAGGATGAGGGAGAGAAGCATTGCTGTGACAGTTCTATTATGAAAAGAGACGTGACCCGTGGGCTGTGATTAGGGCCAGTCCCTCCTCCGAATCAGCTGCTCACTGAGACACCGTGAGAGGGAGGGATCAGTAATGAGGGATCTCATCTGGATGATTCCTGTGTTGTCTTTCCATTTGGCTCATGTCCTGCTCTGGGATAGTCTGGGTTTAGCTAGCCTGCAGACCTCCTACAGCTTGCGCTTAGTGATGTAATTGTACTATAATGTGTTCATTTAGCAGAGACAAGTGCTGGACAGTGTATAGAGGGCATTTGAACCTGCAACCTCTTGATCAGCAGTCAGGTGATCCTAGAGCTACCCTGCAGGCCTGCAGAAACACCAGCCTGTCCTCAACACCAGCCTGTCTTTCTGCTCACTTCACAGGCTGCACCTTCACTCTGTCCTTACAGGCTGCTTCTCTATCCTCTCTCCTTACAGCCTGCTCCTCTCTCCTTACAGGCTGCTTCTCTATCCTCTCTCCTTACAGGCTGCTTCTCTATCATCTCTCCTTACAGACTGCTTCTCTATCCTGTGTCCTTACTGGCTGCTTATCTATCTTCTCTCCTTACAGGCTGCTTCTCTATACTGTGTCCTTACTGGCTGCTTATCTATCCTCTCTCCTTACAGGCTGCTTCTCTATCATCTCTCCTTACAGACTGCTTCTCTATCCTGTGTCCTTACTGGCTGCTTATCTATCCTCTCTCCTTACAGGCTGCTTCTCTATCCTGTCTCCTTACAGACTGCTTCTCTATCCTGTGTCCTTACAGGCTGCTTCTCTCTCCTCTCTCCTTACAGACTGCTTCTCTATCCTCTCTCCTTACAGGCTGCTTATCTATCCTCTCCTTACAGACTGCTTGTCCTTACTGATATTTAGGCAGAGGTACGTTGGGGTTCGGTTAGGGTTAGTGTCAGCATGTTAAAGGGTTAAGCTCAGCATGTTAAAGGTTGCAACTCAACCACACTCCTCAGTGATAATAACACATGTCGATCATGCTACAGACATGTTGATCCTGTTGATCTTGTTATAGGCATGTTGTTCAGGTTGCTGGTGTGTGGTAAGCCCCTGGTATGACCTCATCCATAATTCCTCATGCTGCATCTCATCATGTGGAATCGATACGGCTCATCACTGTTGTGGTTCCCTGCATACAGAGCTATCAGCCTTGAGATGAAAGGTCCATGACAGGAAATCTTTAGGCAACCCTCACACAGCCAATCAGAGACAGGAAGTTGCTAACAACATCTGCCTCAGAGCAGCACACCTTAACCCTCACCCCAAGTCACACACACCAACCCTGATCCTCACACCTAACCTTAACCCTCACCCCAAGTCACACACACCAACCCTGATCCTCACACCTAACCTTAACCCTCACCCCAAGTCACACACACACACACACTAAACCTCTTAGTCACATACACACACACTAACCCTCATACACACACACACACACACACACACACACACACACACACACACACACACACACACACACACACTAACCCTATCCCTGTCAGTCACACCCACACACTAAACCTCTCAGTCACATACACACACACTAACCCTCATACACACACACACACACACACTAACCCTTTCAGTCAGTCACACGCATGCACGCACACACCCACCCACACACACGCACGCACACACACACACACACACACACACACACACTAACCCTCATACACACACACACTAACCCTAACTCTCCAGGTGCCTGCCTCACCCACCTGGCTAACAGGCCTTTTCTGTCATCTCTGGCTATTTGAGGAAGTGTCTTGATCAGGTCACAGGAAGCATGGTGTCTATAATGAAGTAGAAAATTGAGTTATTTCATCTCTACATAGGTCTCTACTACATACTGATAATTTCTGGACAATCGACTAATTAAATGTAAAACATGTCCCAGTCTTAGTATCCCTATAATGCATAATTAATTGTATTATCTGTTGCCGTTTCCATTATATTACAAATGAACGCCCTGTCTCTCTTTCTCTCTCTCTCTCTCTCTCTGTTTTTTACTCTATCCTTTTTTCGTTTCTCTCTGTCTCAGTCCATGATCTCTGTCACCGTCTCTCTAACTCCTCTCTTTCTCTGCTCTTGGCTATCGTGTTCTCCAGCTCCTCCGTGTTCTCTCCCTTCAGCGTTTCTCCAAAACTTATTTTCCTCTCCAACTTTTTAGTCTCTTTGAGGACAGAGAGACTAGCACGATGAGACCAAAACTGTGTTTCTGTCAGCTATTCCTGTTCCTGTGAACGCTAATTCCAGCATCTAAAGCCCCAGCCACAGCCACTATCTCTGCCGGCAGTTGGTAGGTGTGTGCGTGTGTTTGTGCGTGTGTGTGTGTGTGCGTGTGTGTGTGTATGGTTGGAGGGGATCTGTGCAGTGATGGTGGCTTGTATCTCAGTGGTTAATCTCTCTCTTTCGCAAATAACACGCCGCTACGGTGAAACGTCTTCATTTTAGACAAGTCTGCCATCTCCTGGCCACAGGCTGGAAAGGCAAGTGTGGAAGGACTCCATTACCCGTGATCCTCTGAACGCAGGGCGTAGTTTTCCTCATTACAAAGATGGCGGCTCCCTTAGCACTGCTTTTGATTGTTGCAGTCACAATTAGAGCATTATTGTTTAGATCGAGTATTGCCGACCTAATATCAGAAAGGGTTGAAGTGGTTTCCCCATTAAATGCCTGGAAGAGAGGTAGGTTGTCTGTCACGCGGAAGCGTTTTGTCAGGTAGCGCGGCTTGGTGCCTCCGCACGGGTTGTCACTCAAGCTAGCCAGATGTCATGTTGCTAGCTCAGTAAAGACGCTAGTCTTACTACAATTTTTTTGGGACAGCCTGGTCGGATAAAGGTGTCTAGCCTGCTACCCATCAAACCTGCATCAAATTAGCTTATAGTAAAAAGTAGTATTACAATACTTACGCGTATCTGGCGATAAGACAAGAGCAACTTTTAAGAAGTGACATTCGTTTAAATGTCGATATCGATTATCCTACGTGCAAAGCATCGCTAGTGCTTACATGTAGTCATTTAGCAGACGCTCTTATCCAGAGCGACTTACAGTAAGTAGTAGTAGGTTGAGTCAGCATGTGGACCATACAGACCGGAAGTGGATAATGATAATGATGATGTGTCCTGTAGTTGTGGAGGGTCTTGCTCTGCTGGATCTTGGCGTCTCTCCCTACTCCGGAGATGTGTTCCATGAGGTCAGTGGTCCTTTCCTCCGATGCTGTTTCACTCGGCAGTAGTCCTGGTTTTACTGTGCGGGTGTTCATGTCTCCTCTCCCCCCCCCCCCCCCCCCCCCCCCCCCCCCCCCCCCCCCCCCCCCCCCCCAGACTCCCCTGGTCATCTATCTCTTCCACTTCCTGGTTGACTATGCAGAGGTTGCGTTCATGGTGAGTCTCCAGGCAGGCATGCTACACTGTTTTTTACATCTACGTTCTTATTATGCAGACGCTGTTATCCATAGCGACGTACAGATAGTGCTCATAGTAAGTGTAGCGGATAGGCCAACTCAAGGGCCAGATGTGTACAGTTCTAATACATTTACATTTAATCATTTAGCAGACGCTCTTATCCAGAGCGACTTACAGTAAGAACAGGGACATTCCCCCGAGGCAAGTAGGGTGAAGTGCCTTGCCCAAGGACACAACGTCATTTTGCACTGCCGGGGAATCGAACCAGCAACCTTCTGACTACTAGCCCGATTCCCTAACTGCTCAGCCACCTGACTCCCCCCAATAGTAATTAGCGGAGCGGTGATCGAGTGGCCTTTATGTTTCCTGACAACTCTCAGCTACAATATTGCAGCTCTGCTGATAGGACAGTGGAACATTAAGAACATCAAGTCTACTGTTTCATTTGTCCAGCTTCCCCACTAGCCCTCTCTGCCCTCACCATACCTCTCTCTCTCTTTTGCCTTCCCCATCTCTTCGGTTTCTCCTTCTCTCCCTCTCTCATGTTGTCTTTCTCTCCTCTGTCCTTCTCCCTCTCTCCCCCCTCTCTCTCTCTGATGTCCTTTGTCTCTCGTTCCTCTGTCTCTCTCTCTCTCTCTGATGTCCTGTGTCTCTCGTTCCTCTGTCTCTCTCTCTCATGTCCTGTGTCTCTCGTCCCTCCCTGTCTCCAGATAGCAGATGGGATTACTGCTGTGGCTCTCTACCTGGCTGTGAGGGACTACAACAAGCATGTGGTGAGGAGCTGAGATTACCCGGGCTAACCCTACTCTGTTTAACCCAGGCTAACCCTACCCTGTTTAACCTGTGGTCCCAGTATAACAGTATGTGAGGTCCCAGTATAACAGTATGTGAGGTCCCAGTATAACAGTATGTGAGGTCCCAGTATAACAGTATGTGAGGTCCCAGTATAACAGTATGTGTGGTCCCAGTATAACAGTATGTGTGGTCCCAGTGTAACAGTATGTGTGGTCCCAGTATAACAGTATGTGAGGTCCCAGTATAACAGTATGTGTGGTCCCAGTCTAACAGTATGTGTGGTCCCAGTATAACAGTATGTGAGGTCCCAGTATAACAGTAGGTGTGGTCCCAGTATAACAGTATGTGAGGTCCCAGTATAACAGTATGTGTGGTCCCAGTATAACAGTATGTGTGGTCCCAGTCTAACAGTATGTGAGGTCCCAGTATAACAGTATGTGTGGTCCCAGTCTAACAGTATGTGTGGTCCCAGTATAACAGTATGTGAGGTCCCAGTATAACAGTAGGTGTGGTCCCAGTATAACAGTATGTGAGGTCCCAGTATAACAGTATGTGTGGTCCCAGTATAACAGTATGTGTGGTCCCAGTCTAACAGTATGTGTGGTCCCAGTATAACAGTATGTGAGGTCCCAGTATAACAGTAGGTGTGGTCCCAGTATAACAGTATGTGAGGTCCCAGTATAACAGTATGTGTGGTCCCAGTATAACAGTATGTGTGGTCCCAGTCTAACAGTATGTGTGGTCCCAGTATAACAGTATGTGAGGTCCCAGTATAACAGTATGTGAGGTCCCAGTCTAACAGTATGTGAGATCCCAGTCTAACAGTATGTGTGGTCCCAGTATAACAGCATGTGAGGTCCCAGTATAACAGTATGTGTGGTCCCAGTATAACAGTATGTGTGGTCCCAGTCTAACAGTATGTGTGGTCCCAGTATAACAGTATGTGAGGTCCCAGTATAACAGTATGTGAGGTCCCAGTCTAACAGTATGTGTGGTCCCAGTATAACAGTATGTGTGGTCCCAGTCTAACAGTATGTGTGGTCCCAGTATAACAGTATGTGAGGTCCCAGTATAACAGTATGTGAGGTCCCAGTCTAACAGTATGTGTGGTCCCAGTATAACAGCATGTGTGGTCCCAGTATAACAGCATGTGTGGTCCCAGTATAACAGTATGTGTGGTCCCAGTCTAACAGTATGTGTGGTCCCAGTATAACAGTAGGTGTGGTCCCAGTATAACAGTAGGTGTGGTCCCAGTATAACAGTATGTGAGGTCCCAGTATAACAGCATGTGTGGACCCAGTATAACAGTATGTGTGGTCCCAGTATAACAGTATGTGAGGTCCCAGTATAACAGTATGTGAGGTCCCAGTCTAACAGTATGTGAGATCCCAGTCTAACAGTATGTGTGGTCCCAGTATAACAGTATGTGTGGTCCCAGTCTAACAGTATGTGTGGTCCCAGTATAACAGTAGGTGTGGTCCCAGTATAACAGTAGGTGTGGTCCCAGTATAACAGTATGTGAGGTCCCAGTATAACAGTATGTGTGGTCCCAGTATAACAGCAGGTGTGGTCCCAGTATAACAGTAGGTGTGGTCCCAGTATAACAGTAGGTGTGGTCCCAGTATAACAGCATGTGTGGACCCAGTATAACAGTATGTGTGGTCCCAGTATAACAGCAGGTGTGGTCCCAGTATAACAGTAGGTGTGGTCCCAGTATAACAGTATGTGTGGTCCCAGTATAACAGCATGTGTGGTCCCAGTATAACAGTAGGTGTGGTCCCAGTATAACAGTATGTGTGGTCCCAGTATAACAGCATGTGTGGTCCCAGTATAACAGTAGGTGTGGTCCCAGTATAACAGTAGGTGTGGTCCCAGTGTAACAGCAAGTGTGGTCCCAGTTTAACAGTATGTGTGGTCCCAGTGTAACAGCAAGTGTGGTCCCAGTATAACAGTATGTGTGGTCCCAGTATAACAGTATGTGTGGTCTTGTGCTGATGTACAGTTCAGAAAGCAGAAGTACGCTCTGGAGGCCGACCGCTACCCCCTAGACTGTCTGGAACTCATACGCACCCCCAGACAGATGCACTACATCCCCCTCAAGGTCGCCATGTTGTGAGTATTAATGTTGTTTTAATGCTGGGAGTATCAATGCTGGGAGTATCAATGTTGGGAGTATCAATGTTGGGAGTATCAATGTTGGGAGTATCAATGCTGGGAGTATCAATGTTGGAAGTATCAATGTTGGAAGTATCAATGTTGGGAGTATCAATGTTGGGAGTATCAATGTTGGAAGTATCAATGTTGGGAGTATCAATGTTGGAAGTATCAATGTTGGGAGTATCAATGTTGGAAGTATCAATGTTGGGAGTATCAATGTTGGAAGTATCAATGTTGGGAGTATCAATGTTGGGAGTATCAATGTTGGAAGTATCAATGTTGGGAGTATCAATGCTGGGAGTATCAATGTTGGGAGTATCAATTTTGGGAGTATCAATGTTGGGAGTATCAATGTTGGAAGTATCAATGTTGGGAGTATCAATGTTGGGAGTATCAATGTTGGGAGTATCAATGTTGGGAGTATCAATGTTGGGAGTATCAATGTTGGAAGTATCAATGTTGGGAGTATCAATGCTGGGAGTATCAATGTTGGGAGTATCAATTTTGGAAGTATCAATGTTGGGAGTATCAATGCTGGGAGTATCAATGTTGGGAGTATCAATTTTGGAAGTATCAATGTTGGGAGTATCAATGTTGGGAGTATCAATGTTAGGAGTATTACTGAAGTTGTTCAGTAATGTTGTGTGTCTCTGTTTCCTAGTTACCTGTTGAACCCATTCACCATCCTGTCATGTGTAGCCAAGTCAACCTGTGGGCTCAACAATGCTGTCATCGCCCTCTTTATCCTCTCCACGATCAGAGGTCAGAGCTTCCCTCCTGAGCAGCCAAGCTGATCAGGCATTATCAACATCTCTCCTTCTGTCTGCCTGTCTGTCTGTCTGCCTCTCTGCTTGTCTCTCTGTCTGACTGACTGCCTGTCTGTCTGCTTACAGGAAGTGCGTTGCTGAGTGGCATCTTCCTGGCTCTGGCCACCTACCAGTCTATTTACCCTCTGACTCTATTTGCCCCAGCACTGCTGTATCTTCTCCAGGTACACACACACACACACACACACACATATATATACACACACCCACACACTCCTTCACACTGTGTGTTGTGTGTCTGCAGAGGTTGTACATCCCGGTGAATGTGCATCGCAGCAGCTTCTGGGTGTTCACCATGCAGTACGTGTTCGTGTTCCTGGGGAGCCTGTCTGTCCTCATCTGCCTCTCCTTTTTCCTGCTCGGGTCCTGGGACTTCCTGCCTTCCGTCTACGGGTTCATGTGAGTCACCGGATAGGATTCTCTCTCTCTCTCTCTCTCTCTCTCTCTCTCTCTCTCTCTCTCTCTCTCTCTCTCTCTCTCTCTCTCTCTCTCTCTCTCTCTCTCTCTCTCTCTCTCTCTCTCTCTCTCTCTCTCTCTCTCTCTCTCTCTCTCTCTGTCTTCAACTCCCTTTCTTTATCCTTCGCTCTCTTTCTCTCCTTCTCCCTCTCCTCTCTTTCTACCTCTCCTTTCTCTCTCCCTTTCTCATTCTCTCCTACTTTCCTTCTCTCTCTCTAAGGATGAATAGATGTAGTCATTCTGGGAGTCGAGGCAGCAGAGTGTTGATCTCCCACTCTGTAATGGAATATGGATGAAAAGGATATTTATTGTGTGATTGTGTGTGTGTGCGGTTGGCTGTGTGTGTGTGTGTGTGCGGTTGGTTGATCGGCTGTGTGTGTGTGTGTGCGCGCTCCCCCAGCCTGTCTGTCCCTGACCTGACCCCGAACATCGGACTCTTCTGGTACTTCTTTGCTGAGATGTTTGAACACTTCCGGCTGTTCTTCATCTGCGTCTTCCAGATCAACGTTTTCTTCTACACCATCCCTCTCTCCATCAAACTCAAGTAAGTTACAATCCTCTACTCATGTCTCTCTCCCTACACCATCCCTCTCAACACTCCCCACTTTCTCTCCCTCTCTCCCTCCCAGGGAGCACCCAGTGTTTCTGATCTTCATGCAGATCGCTGTGATCTCCATCTTCAAGTCCTACCCCACAGTGGGAGACATCGCTCTCTACATGGCTTTCCTGCCTGCCTGGACGCACCTGTACAGATGTGAGACACACACACACACCTCCCACACACACACCTCCCACACACACACCTCCCACACACACACCTCCCACACACACACCTCCCACACACACACACACCTCCCACACACACACTTCCCCCACACACACCCTCCTCTCTCCCACACACACACACACACAAATCTCTGTTTTTTTCTGAGACCTCTTGAATGTGTCACTGCCATCTGACTCAGTGGTTGCCACAACACACAAGTCCTTTTTTCTATCGTACTAGGGCATGACCAGTCACTCCCATTCAGAATTGTGTTACCTGGAACCTAACCCTCGAACTCCTAACGCTAATTCTATCCCTGGAAAAAAAGCATTTCAAGTTACGGGGCCAGCAAAAGGTCAAGGTTTTCATGTTTCACTATACTCGTGTGGACATTTGGTCCCCACAATGGTGGTGAAACCAGACCACAAACGCTTGTCTTACATTTACAGTTAGTCATTTAGCAGACGCTATTATCCAGAGCGACTTACAGTAAGTACAGGGACATTTCCCTGAGGCAAGTAGGGTGAAGTGCCTTGCCCAAGGACACAACATCATTTGTGCACGGCCGGGAATCGAACTGGCAACCTTCTGATTACTAGCCCGACTCCCTAACCGCTCAGCCACCTGACTCCTTACACACACCACCATTATAACCCTCCCGCACACTTACATCTAACCCTCCCCTGCTGCGTGTGTGTGTGCGCGTCTGTGTGTGCGCGTCTGTGTGTGCGCGTCTGTGTGTGTCTGTGTCTGTGTGCGTGCACGCGCGTGCACGTTTGTGTGTGTGTCTGTCTGTCTGCGTGTGTGTGTCTGTGTTAGTTCTCAGGAACATCTTCCTGGTATCGTGTGTGCTCCTTGCCTGCTCTGCCCTGTTTCCTGTCCTCTGGCACCTGTGGATCTACGCTGGCAGCGCCAACTCCAACTTCTACTACGCCATCACGCTGCTGTTCAACGTGGCACAGGTACACACACACACATACACACTCACTCATGATGTTTGTTGTTCATTATATTGTTATTAACCCTTGTGTTCTCTTCGGGTCATTCTGACCCATCAGTCATTGTGACCCACCGTCGTATTGCGACAACTTTACTGCATACAAAAACAAAGTGAAGCATTTTCTTTTAACTGTTGGGCTGTCTCAGACCCTTCACATTGCGAAGGTTAAAAGATAATTATTTTTATTTGTTTTTGTATTGGGTAAAATTGGGTAAACACAACGATGGTTCGTTATGAACCTTTGGGTCATGTGACCCGAAGGCAGCACAAGGGTTAATGATGTTATTGATGACAAAGTTGTTGTTGTTATTGACGATGATGATGTCGTTGTTGTTATTGACGATGATGATGATGTTGTTGTTGTTATTGATGATGATGATCTTGTTGTTGTGGTCCAGATCCTGCTGGTGTCGGACTACTTCTATGCGTTCCTGAGGAGAGAGTATCACCTGACCCACGGGCTGTACCTGAAGAGGAAGGACGGCACTGAGGCTACGCTGGTCCTGAAATAGACACACACATATATACACCACAGACACACACACATATACACACCACAGACACACACACATATACACACACACATATACACACCACAGACACACATACATATACACACATACACTCACACCACACACACCACAGACACACATATACACCCACCCACTCACACACACATGACAGACAGACACTCACACCACATACACACTGACTCACACATATACACCATACATGCCACACACACATGTACATGCACTGTAACAGGTACAGGCCCAGAGATGGACTGCTCTGCTGGTTACCATGCCGACTGGAAGACATGGTCACTATGGGAACCATGGACTTGGATCAGCATTAAACTCCATCTTGGAACAGATGAGGACTATGTTTATTTATTTTCTGCATTTAATTTGTTCTGTTCTGTTTTGTTTGCTTTAATGTGCTGCACAGGGGATGAAATGCTTTTGATATGTTTGTGTTTTCATGTATTTTCTACATGATATTAAAAACCCAGTTGACTTTTGAAAGAGGTATGTTTTATTCTATATATGGATTGAACATGAATGGTGATGAATGACAGTCATAGTGATGTCTCTATAGTTACAGTCATTGTGATTCTGGGTGAAGCTTGTTGTCCCACTAAACTAAAAAAAAAGTTTTATAGGTTTGAAAAATATTGGCAAAACAAAAGTAAAAAAAAATGAAAAAAGATTGTGTTGTGTGTGCAAAAAACTTTTTAAAATAAATTCTCAGAAAAAAGTTTTACATAAAAAGTTGCCATCATTGATGACAGCTTGATTTCTTAAACCTTTCAAAACCTTTTTTTCCAAAATATTATTTAAACCTTTCAAAACCTTTTTTTCCAAAATATTATTTAAACCTTTCAAAACCTTTTTTTCCAAAATATTATTTAAACCTTTCAAAACCTTTTTTTCCAAAATATTATTTAAACCTTTAAAAGACTGCAACAGTCTATTTTATTGAAAGGGTCAAGTCCCTTATGGATAGAGGAGTTGTGGGTGCGGTATTTCTGGATCTTCGGAAAGCGTTTGACACAGTCAACCACAACATACTTCAGTCTAAGTTTGATCAGTTTAACTTTTCTTCTTCTACATCCAGCTGGTTCAAATCATATTTATCAACTCGAACTCAGTGTGTTAAAATAAACAATGTAGTATCCGAATTCAAAAATCTGTCTACAGGTGTTCACCAAGGTTCAAGCCTGGGTCCACTTCTTTTCAGTCTTTATATTAATGATTTACCATCAGTTTGCCAAGACTGTGAGGTTCTGATGTACGCAGACGACACTGTGATCTTTGGGTGGGGTAAGAATAATGTAGAGGTCGCTGCTAGGCTTACAAAGGTCATGGTTAATGTGTCTGACTGGTTAAACAAATGTTGTCTTCAGCTCAACAAGTCCAAAACCGTTGCTATGTTTTTTTCTAAAACCAGCAAGTCTCACACTGAACCCGATGTGTTTATTTCTGATCAAAGAATCAAGATTGTGAAGGAATACAAATATCTTGGTATCTTGATTGATAATCAACTTACTTTTAAAAAACATGTAAAAAAAATATGCAAAAATTTAAAATTCACCTTAGCCAACTTTAGGCATCTTAGAAATCACATGTCCACCAAGGCTGCTAAAATGTACATGTTCTCGTTGATTTAATCTCATATTAACTACTGCTTACCCACCTGGTCTACTGCCAACTCCACTACCCTTAAACCAGTAATGTCTCTTTACAAACAGGCTCTCAAAATACTTGACAAAAAACCTAAATCACACCATCACTGTTCAGTCCTCCATAAATACAGACTTTTAAGTTGGGACAACATGATCACATTCAAGAACTGCTGTTTAATGTTCAAAATCCGGTTTAACCTGGCCCCCCCACCACTATGCAGCCTAGTCAAGTTTAGAACACCAGCAACCAGTGCTACTCGAGGGGCAGCAAGAGGAGACTGTGTTATTCCTTTAAAAAAAAGTGTATTTGGACAGTCGGTTTTCTCAATTAGGTCAGCCCGGGAATGGAACCATCTCCCTCAAAACATTAGAGAATCAAACTCATCCAACTGTTTTAAAAGTAATCTCAAAACATGGTTGATAAATAACCAAAAATGTGATCACTAGTGGGTAAGCAGTAGAACTTGTATATTGGGATTGTATTTTATTTTATTTTTGTTTATTTTTGTATTGTCAATGTTATGTTTGATATACGTTAAATGCCTTTTTTAGGTTGTATAGCCTTTTTCCCTCTGGCAGAGGGACTGCCAATGGAAATGAGCCTTTTGGCTATAATTGGGTGCATTTACATTTTAATGTTTATGAATGTACACTGTCCCTCTTGATCAAATAAACAAATTGAAAAAAAATTGAATAAAAAACTTTTTTTCAAAAATATTATTTAAACCTTTAAAAACCTTTTTTTCAAAAATATGTCAAAAACTAAATCTCTGGTCTCCGTCTTTCCGTCTTGTTCTCGCTCACTCTCACTTCACAAGCCGCCCTGTCACAATAGAGGAATTACTATATTTAGAAACAACGTGACTTGAGGATTCTCATCAAATATTTTGAAAGAATTTGTGTCGAAAAAAAGTTACAAACAAACGCCTTTCAAAACGTTGTGAAAGGTTGAATTTTTTTTTTTTTAAGTAGGCATCTTTGATGACAACTTGATTTTTTCAACCTTTCGAAACATTTTGGGGAAACTTTTCTTTCCACACTCAACACAACATTAAAAAGTTTTGTTTTTCTAGTTTATTAGTTCTTTTGGTATTTTCGCAAAAAAAAATCACTCAAAATGTTTGTATCATTGATGAATACTTGATCACGATTCTACTGCACTCTATTGTACTCTGCTCTGCTTTATTCTACTCTGTTCTCAACTTATCTGTTCTCCTCTCTACTTTCACTGTGTAATTTTTTTTGTTGAAACGTTTAAAAAAAGTATGTTATGGAAGAGACCAAAGTCAACTGAGAAAGGAAATATTCCTGATCAGCCATGGCCATATATGAGGGACATGTTCAAAACTGTCAGTGTTAAAAAAGGATTCCTGGCGAATGCGCTGCGTGTCTATAGTGTATTTTTGTATTCATTTATTAATATGATGTGAGGTCCAACAGGTAGTTTTAATGGCTACTTTTTCCCCTAAGTATATGTCAGAGCCCAATTCTTTACTTTAACTTCAGTGAAAAAGAGTATTTTTAACGTATCTGTTTGAGAATTTGGATTGTGGTGGTGAATTTCTTTTTCTCGATCCCTACCACTCAAGACATATAGGCCTATTCTGTATGGCATTCATTTTGTACATTTGTACATTATTCCAGTTCGGCACAACCCAGCCAGTGACCTTAGCTAACTTTAGCTCCCTAGCTAGCTGTCTATCCTAAACAGATGCTTTGGCAGTCAGACAGCATGTCCTAAAGAGATGCTTTTGCAGTAAGACAGGTTAGTAGGCTACACCCTAAACTGCTGCGATTCTACATGCTGACTACAGTAGGGCCTGCTTAGTAAGAACAGATACACACACACAGCACACTCTAACCATGGGTAGTTGATGTCTCAGAATGAGAGAAAAAAAACGACACGGAGAGAGAGCGAGTTAAAGGGAGAGAGAGAGGTAAAGGGAGAGAGAGAGAGTTAAAGGGAGAGAGAGAGGTAAAGGGAGAGAGAGGTAAAGGGAGAGAGAGGTAAAGGGAGAGAGAGAGGTAAAGGGAGAGAGAGGTAAAGGGAGAGAGGTAAAGGGAGAGAGAGAGGTAAAGGGAGAGAGAGAGGTAAAGGGAGAGAGAGGTAAAGGGAGAGAGAGAGGTAAAGGGAGAGAGAGAGGTAAAGGGAGAGAGAGAGTTAAAGGGAGATAGGTAAAGGGAGAGAGGTAAAGGGAGAGAGGTAAAGGGAGAGAGAGGTAAAGGGAGAGAGAGAGGTAAAGGGAGAGAGAGAGTTAAAGGGAGATAGGTAAAGGGAGAGAGAGTTAAAGGGAGATAGGTAAAGGGAGAGAGAGGTAAAGGGAGATAGGTAAAGGGAGAGAGAGGTAAAGGGAGAGAGGTAAAGGGAGAGAGAGAGGTAAAGGGAGAGAGGTAAAGGGAGAGAGAGGTAAAGGGAGAGAGGTAAAGGGAGAGAGAGGTAAAGGGAGAGAGAGGTAAAGGGAGAGAGGTAAAGGGAGAGAGAGGTAAAAGGAGAGAGGTAAAGGGAGAGAGAGGTAAAGGGAGAGAGAGGTAAAGGGAGAGAGAGAGGTAAAGGGAGAGAGAGGTAAAGGACAACAGAGAAAGAGGAAGAGATGGACAGAGAAAGACACTAACTGTTGAGTCCCACTATCTCACTGAATCAAGCCATTGAGCCGGTCTGTCGAGTTTGACATCATCGCTATTTCAGTGCAGGCAACATGGCTGACGTTATGTAATCTTATTTGTACAACTACTTAGTCCCCATGGCAACCAGGCTTCCCAGTCCGGACAGGTCTGGGGCAGTTGTGAGCTTGTGACGCACTCTTCTATTTGAACTCTCTCTCTCTTTGTCTGAATCTTTGTGCATACTACAAAGGACAAGACAGGAATGCTTTGTGTACTTTTAACTCTTCAGAAGCTCTCATGGGCTTGTAACGCAGGAAACCCCACATCAACAACAATCATTTCTCAACTTGAGTGCACACCCTGCCAGTGAGCACTGAAGCCGGAACACACAGACTCCCTCTTTGCCAGGGTTCGGATACTCACATGCATGACTGACGTGTGTTTGACTGAACGCTGCTGGTCTGTCTGTCTGGACGGTCCTCCCTCCAGCTGGGCCGAGCCAACACTCCTCAATTCAATTTTCAATTCAATTCAAGTTTATTGTCATATGTACAGGATATACAAGTATACAAGTACAATGAAAAGGTTTGTGCCGCTGAGCTACCTACAACAGTGCAGTTTTTAATAATTAAATAGATAGTAACAGACAATAATAACAATAAAAGATAAGAGATAAGATAACAAGGACAAGATTTGTGCCGCTAAGCCACCTACAACAGTGCAGTTAGAATAATTAAATAGATAATAACAGACAATTATAAGAATAAAAGATAAGACATAAGATACCAGCTATGCCAAAGAAAAGCTAGCTATTCATTGACACGGGCGACCTGTTACATACCTGAGGAGTGAGTTTCACCAATTCACACCGGTTACAGTAGCACTGTGAACAGTTTGTGGTTGGGGTGGTTGGGGTCGCCGACGATCTTCCTGGCCTTTGACAGGCACCGCCTGGTGTAGATGTTTTGTAAGGAGGGAAGTTCACCTCCTGTGATGTGCTGCGCTGACCGCACGACCCTCCGAAGTGCTTTGTGGTTCAGCTCAGTGCAGTTTCCATACCAGGCAGTGATGCAACCAGTCAGGACGCTTTCTATGGTGCAGCTGTAGGACTTTAGGATGCGGGCACTCATGGGGGGGGTCAGATGGCTGAGCGGTTAGGGAGTCGGGCTATTAATCAGAAGGTTATTGGTTTGATTCCCGGCCGTGCAAAATAACGTTGTGTACTTGGGCAAGGCACTGCACCCTACTTTCCTTGGGGGAATGTCCCTGTACTTACTGTAAGTCGCTCTGGACAAGAGCGTCTGATAAATGACTAAATGTAAATGCCCAAATTCCTCAGTCGCCTGAGGTGTTCAAGTTGCCCTCATCACTTGGCGGATGGATGCAAAGTTTTACTGCAAGCTACAATGTAGGCACCAATAAGGAAGAACGGTCATTAGTGTTCTGGGACAAAGGCAGCCCTGAAGCAGCTATGAACAAAACAGACATTATGTGAAGGAGCAACGTCACAGTGACATGGCGTAATATGAACTCTTACTTATTCAGACTTCTGTACCTTGTTGCATAAGCATGACTTTGAAAAAACTCGGAAAAAAAATGATATGCACTCGGGAAATTGCCACCCCCCTCTTCATGCCGCCCTAGGCGGCTGCCTATGTCGCCTGTAGGAAGGACCGGCAATAGCAGGTCTAGGCCTATAATACAGTCTATGTACAGCAGATCTATATTTAGCAGGTTTGTATGCAGCAAAGTCTATAAACAGCAGGTGTATTAAGGATATGTGTTAGCCTATGTATAACAGCGTCGCTTGTCAGCAGAGCATCCGCCACATTTCCCCGTACCAGGCTGCGAACTCGTGTGCTCTGACTTGCGGCCGCGACAATCATCTCTAAAACCCCCGCTTCAACCAGCTAGGCCTTCTTAAAAGCTAGCTCTTCAATGGCGCGGGTCGGCGATATGTATAGCCCAGTGGCGATTTTAGACCCTTTTTAGGGATTCTCAAGCACCAAAAATAATAATAATTTAAAAAAAATTTTTTATTATTATTGTTTATTATCATTTAATGCTGGTAGTTCATGAAGGGACATCCTTAATTTGTTCATTCATTCAATATTTTGCATAATAATTAATTAATTAATTGTTATCCAGTGAAATTAGGGATTTATTAGCAAGGGGGTTTAACAAATCAAATCAAATTTATTTGTATAGCCCTTTTTACACGCAAGCATGTCACAGAGGGCTTCACATATGCCCATAGAACTGCCCCTCAACCAACCTAAACCCCTCCCAAAAAACTCTCAACAGGAGAAAAAAAAATGGAAGAAACCTTGGGAGGAGCAATTCAGAGAGGGATCCCCTCCTCCAGAGACGGTTGGTGGGAGAGAGGAGCAGAACACAGGCTAAACATAGTCATACAGTGTCGATGGGTTTTTAAAACACCAAAATCCATTATTCAACTCTTAACACTTTTGCAAGACACTGTATTCATGTCACATTCTCATTGGGGGCTGAGCACCCCTAAAGGTCTTATCCAACTCGGTGATACAAGCAGCAAGTTTACATACAGAAGGGTTTACAGATGGTTCTGCCGAGTCACGGCGGGGTGAGCGTGTGGTGCAGCACCTGTTGATGATGAGGTCTAGATGGGAATGACGACTAGTTCAAAGTTAACCGAAGCCTGGCTAAAACAGACAGCAGAGGCTATAGGCTTACCGCTGAGTTATGTTTACCGCTCTCCCGACGTGAGAGTTGAGACAACAAATTTAATGGATGGTTTATTGGACTGTAGGCTATAACAATACAGGCAGATACACTGACGCTAAACCGATCCGTAGCACTTCAGATTGTTTTCAACGTTTTGGAAACGGCATTTTGGTGTGTTTGGGTTGGGTATAATTTTGCTGTTTCAGTCACGTTGATTCTAACACTTTATTCAAAGGGGAACTTTGAAGTGCCAAATCGTGCATAGAAAATCAAGGATCAGAAGTGGATAGTTCTAATTATATTTCTGTGGCCAAGGTCAATGAATGAACAATAATATCTCAATTACAGTATTACATAGTTCACGGCTGCAAAAATAAAAAAATACTTTTCGAGATACGCTTCTTTTTTCACAGCGCGGTTTTCACTGATTGGCTGAAAAGATTCCTGTGGCGAATTTGAGTCTTACATCACCCTTTTTGGTAGCCAATTGCAGGCTCTAACGTCACGATTCATTCAGCGTGATTGGCCTGTGCCCTCAGCGCATAGAGGAATTATAAAACCGTTCATACTCAAGCTCCGGCATACTACAACGTTATTGCGGCATCGGCCGGACAGGCACCTAATACATGAGGGCAATAATTTCAGATTGATGGTCTGTTTGTCAGATTAACATTGCGTGAATATATCACTTGCATTTCTAGAAAGACTTCATTGGAGATCGAGGCGGCGGCGGCTCCAAGAAGACAGAACAGCGTTCAAGTCGAGGAATTGACACGGTGTTTCTTTTTCCGGTAAGTGTCCGCCGAGATAACCGATTTTCAGTGTTCCGACATTCTTGACACCTTTCCGGACTGTTGTCGGCGATTTTACTGCAGCTTCCGCCAACATCAGGAACGTACAGTGCAATGGTGGGTAAAATGCCGGGTTCAGGGAGGCTGTGGGTGGGAACACATGTAGGAGTCTTTTCGCTAATCCAAAATAGAAATTAGGTTAGTTGGCTAGCTATTCATTTACTACAACCCATGTTACGATTAGGCTACAAACTGTCTACCTGGTTAATCTGTAAGAAATCTTGTTAGTGTACAAGCTGGCGGACAAGCAGATGGAGCGGGCGCTTATCTGCACGCTTTAGCGTGTCACCGACCGACCAGACGAGGCAACGAGGCTGGTGTTGGAGACCCAGTAACTGCTCGTGATTGTATTTGTACAATTGGTCCCGCCGACACCGGTCCAGTATAGCCAACAACACCGTTACGGTATAGGCTAGCTGTCGCTTTCTTTTCGGAGAGGTAGCCTATTGATTCTGTATGCGGAGCCGGAGGCTGAGACTGACAGGGCTGTGTGCAAACGTGTTGTGCTACACAATAGGTTCACTGCTAATAAAAGACTACTGGCAGCAAGCCCGCAGGGTCTGCTAATGAGAGCAGTCATGAGAGGTGCTCATTCTGGACACCGAATATTTAGGTCCAGTGAGAGACTGATCGTTATGTAGTGGGGTGTTCGCTTATGTCACAGGCATCTGTAGCAATGTGGTCATGTGGAGTTTACATCATATCGCCGTGAAGCACCGCTCTCTCGCTCTCTCTCCCTCTGTCTCTCTCGCGTGCGCGCGCGCACACTATCACACCCTAACACACACAGGCTGGTACTTTGCAGCACAGCCTTTACTCCAAACTGCCATGTCATGGTTACCAGTGCAGAATTGGTTATATAAGATTTGGCAGAAGCCCAGACTCTACTATAAGCTAGGGTTGCCAACTCCTATGTGATCAAATAAGGCACACCTTGGCAGGGGCCCCCATGTCGAGGGGGGAAATAATTAAGCTGGCATCTGGGGGCTTTCCCCAGGTGATTTTCCTGCATTCTGGTGAATTTGTGCTTTTTATGCATCAATTTAAATGCCAATCTCAACATAAGAACTGTAAGTCGCTCTGGATAAGAGCGTCTGCTAAATGATTAAATCTAAATGTAAAATAAGAGTAAAGCAGAGCTGCATCAATTATATTAAAGATCCCCTAAAGCGAAACATTTGTTTTTCTTATATTTATGTGGTCTAAAATGTTTGACCTTGACTAAACATAACTAAACTGGCATCTGTGCAAAGTTTGTCACCAGAGAGGGTTTTTTTTTTCACAAACACTGAAATTGTAGCCTGGCTCTGCCCTCCTACGTACTTCCGCTCAATTTTATTTTTGCTTCTGTACATAGGTCTGGCCATGAGGTACGTAAATCAGATTTTTCAGGTTGATTTTCTACCGGCGAATCACCGAACAGAGGGAGTGGCTGAGAACGATGACGTTGATGTCGTGCGCTAGTTTGTGTTGTAGTTCCGTAATGTCGGCGGAGAAAGATGTGAGCGAAGCTATTCGGTCCGTTGTGGCAACGCTGCCGAATATCCAACAGCTAAAGCCGGAGCAAGAACAAGTTTTGCTGAGTTTTGTTGGTGGCCATGATGTTGTGGCCCTCCTCCGCACGGGGTTCGGGAACAGTTTGATTTTCCAGCTACGGCAGCTAGCTCTGTTACAGTAGTGGTGAAGGAATTGGCTAAGGCGAACGCTAGCGATTGGTTATGGCAGATCAGAGTGGCTCTGGGAAGATCCAATAGTTTTAAACTTCAACAGAGTACCCGCCTACAAGGAAGTCAATGCTTGTCAATGGAGCGAGGCCAGACTCTCTGTACAAATGCAATGTACGAGAGTCTGGTTAGGACCAGGCTACTGAAATTGGCTGGGTTTCCCAGATTCGTTAAGAAGCTCTTAACGCTAAGAGCTTCTTAGGAACGTTCTAAGAGCGCTAGGAAGCTCTTAGCGTTAACAGCTTCTTAACGAATCTGGGAAACCTGGCCATTGTAAGTCTGCTATCAAAATATGAATCGCAGCAAAGTATTTTGTAGATTGAAAAACAATCACTGTGGGGGCTTTAAGGCTCATATCCTGGAAAAAATGTTTGGTCTGTCAAAATTAACTATTTGGTGTATTTGGAAGAAGCAAGAAACTGTTGATAAACTCCTAAATAGCAAATGACGCCTATTCATTCTTTTTCTCACGTGAATAGGGTAAAAATATTAACCTTTTAGATATAACCATGAAAATCACTGAGTTGATTACTTACATCAAGACAAACAAAACATGTATTACACGTTTTTTTTACATTGTTAACATGGGCAAACGGTGCATAATCTAATTAGGTATGTGCTAATTTGCATAAATACCACAACAGATCCAAACGTTGGGTATAGACAGGTGAAAATGTCTTGTTGAATCAGAGAGACCAGCAGAGGAGAGGAGGAGAAACACCAGCAGAGAGGGGAAGGAGAGAGAGAGAGAGAGACCCCAGTACTGAAAGAGGGAAGGAGAGACCAGCAGAGTTGCTGATGGATAACCAGTCTTTGTTGTCTTCCAGAGAGCTGCTCGGCAACATGGACGAGAGGGACACCCTTCCCACTGAGGTGCTACCTGTGGTCATCATCGGTAAGAACATGCTGGAGACACTCCACACACACACACACACACACACACACACACACACACACACACACACACACACACACACACCAGCCACACACACACACACACACACACCACACACACACACACCAGCCACACACACACACACACACACACACACACACCAGCCACACACACACACCAGCCACACACACACACACACCACACACACACACACACACACACACACCAGCCACACACACACACACCAGCCACACACACACACACACACACACACCAGCCACACACACACACACCAGCCACACACACACACACACACCAGCCACACACACACACACACACACGCCACACACACACACACACCAGCCACACACACACACACACACCAGCCACACACACACTCACACACCAGCCACACACACACACACCAGCCACACACACACACACACACACCAGCCACACACACACACACACACACCAGCCACACACACACACACACACCAGCCACACACACACACCAGCCACACACACACACACCAGCCACACACACACACACCAGCCACACACACACACAACAGCCACACACACCAGCCACACACACACACACCAGCCACACACACACACACCAGCCACACACACACACACACCAGCCACACACACACAACTGCCACACACACCAGCCACACACACACACACACACACACAACAGCCACACACACCAGCCACACACACACACAACAGCCACACACACACACACCAGCCACACACACACACACAACAGCCACACACACACACCAGCCACACACACACGCCACACATGGACTAGCAAGCCCAACAGTAACTGTTACATCATGTAGCCTTCACTGTTATTCTGATCCAGAGGTCTGTTTTTTAAACAATGTATTAGGGTGTAGAAAGGTGATTTAAGGACAGTATTGTACTGTAGTTGTGTAGTAGTAGTGTTCTCTACCAGACTGAGTCTTGACTGTTCTGGGCAGGGTTGCACAATTATGTTTCCCTTTCCTCACTGTGACTTTGCATTTTTTGCTCATCAACAATCATGTGACCATCTGACTAGGATGTTATCAGTAGCTTTTGTTGTGGAACGTGTTCGGAGGATTGTATGTTACTGGCAGACATCCCAACCTGCAGAGACTCATTTCAGGGAGGTGGCGCTCCCCCCCCCCCCCACGGGACGCATTCAAAACGCGCGATTTGCACCTGTCTCTACCAGAAATGACCATTGGACAGTCTCTCGCTCGCTATAAATACAAAATCCCAGATTTCCGGGAGATTGTAGAGCATTTGCGGGCGTCAGGGAGCCGCTATTGAAATGCGGGAGACTCCCGGACCTTCCGGGAGACTTGGGATGTCTGTACTGGTTAGAACCTGAGTAATGAGCTGTATGCATGTGTTAGGTAAAACTTGGGGTTAGCATAGGTAAAGCATAGGTAAACTTGACATTGGCAATGGGTTTGACACAAAACCGGTCTGAATGAGTTTCTCTCTGACTCCTAGGCAACGGGCCTTCTGGAATTTGTCTTTCATACCTGTTGTCGGGTTACATCCCATACCTGTCACCAGGGGCAACACATCCTAACCCTCTGCTGCAGGGCAAGCTAAGAGAGCAGCCCCATCTCTCTCTGTTGGAACAGGTAACAACCTCAACTGTCTCACTAACCTCACCTGTCTTACCCTAATTTTACCTGTCTAGCTCTATATGTCTAACTTGCCTACATCTACTCCTCTCTCTCTAGGACCTGGAGTACCTGTGTGAGGGTTTGGAGGGCCGTTCGTCCAATCCCATGGCGGTGTTGTTTGACTCTCTGCTGCTGCCAGACAGTGACTTTGGTCTGGATCACGCATCCCCTCTGCAGTGGCGCTACGAGCCCCAGCGGGCCACGCCTCACCTGGTGCTGGGCAAGGGTCTCCCTGGGGGAGCCTGGCATGTAGGTCCCTGCCTCCACACACACGCTCGCTAGCCCTCACACACACACACACACACACACACACACACACACGCTCGCTAGCCCTCACACACACACACACACACACACACACACGCTCGCTAGCCCTCACACACACACACACACACACACACACACGCTCGCTAGCCCTCACACACACACACACACACACACTCTAACCCTCACACACACACACACACACACACACACACTCTAACCCTCACACACACACACACACACACACACACACGCTCGCTAGCCCTCACACACACACACACACACACACACTCTAACCCTCACACCCGCACTCTAATCCTCACAAACACACAGTCTAACCCTCACACACTCTCTAACCCTCACACACACACTCTAACCCTCACACCCGCACTCTAATCCTCACAAACACACAGTCTAACCCTCACACACTCTCTAACCCTCACACACACTCTCTAACCCTCACACACACTCTCTAACCTCTCTCGAATGGTGTGCATGTGTGTAGATCCATTCAAGTGTGTGTATGTAATTGTGTGTGTGTGTGTGTGTGTGTGCAGGCCATGGAGGGCTCCATGCTGACGCTCAGCCTGGCTAACTGGATGGAGCTTCCTGGCTTGAAGCTGAAGGACTGGGTCAGAGAGAAGCGCAGGTGGGTGTCCTGGCCCCGTAATCCCTCCAGTTCAACTTCCATACTACTCTTAGCCATAGCAATCAAACCAATAGACCAAAACGTCAAAGTGAGTCGAATCAAATGCACCGTTACCAGTCCCACAGTACTTTCAAATACTTCCACACTTTTTGCACTGTGTATATCCAGGTAGATATTTGGTGTTAGTGTAGATGCGCAAGCCTGACAGGTTGTGTCGTTGCAGGAACGTGCGTAACGACCGTGCTACCCCTGCGGAGATCGCCTCCTACTACCAGCACTACGTCAGGCAGATGGGCCTGGAGGGCAACTTTGCCTGCAGCACCACCGTCACCTCCCTGGAGCGTCAGCCCAGCTCTGCCCTCTGGAGGGTGCAGGGGCTGCAGCGTGGCGCGGGGGAGGAGCTGGAGGGCGGATGCCACGACCAGGTGCCCTTCACTGTCCTGGCTCGCAACGTGGTCCTCGCCACGGGGACCCACGACATCCCCGCCCGTCTCGGCGTGGAAGGGGAGGGGCTCCCGTTCGTGTGCCACAGCTTCTGGGAGCTGGAGGCGGCCATCGCCCGCGGCGAGCTCAACCAGGCGTCCGAGCCCGTGCTGGTGGTGGGGGCGGGGCTGACGGCGGCGGATGCAGTGCTGGCGGCTCACCACCTCAACACGCCGGTGTATCACGCCTTCAGACGCTCCGTCGCCGACCCCAACCTCATCTTCAACCAGCTGCCCCGCCTGCTGTACCCAGAGTACCACAAGATCCACCAGATGATGAGCCAGCAGCAACACCAGCCCGGCCCAGACCCAGGACAGCCCCTCCCCCCTGCCAGCCCACCTGACTCCCCTGGCCCCTCCTATTCCGGCTATCTGAGTTTCCCCAGGCACCGGGTCCTGGCCTTCAGGCCAGACAGGAAGTGCGAGCTGGAAGGGGAGGGGGGCCGACGTACAGTCCTGAAGGTCTCCATGGCGCTGGTGTTGATTGGCGCCCACCCCAACCTATCGTTCCTTCCGGAGAACGGCCAGTCCTTGGGGCTGAACCCTGAGGAGCCAATCACGTGCCGGCGGAACCCCCTGGAGGTGAACCCCTACACGTACGAGAGTGTGACGGAGAGCGGCCTGTACGCCCTGGGGCCGCTCGTAGGGGAGAACTTTGTCCGCTTCCTGAAGGGAGGGGCGCTGGCCATTGCTAGCGACCTGGCAAAGAGACAGCAGGTTGGGGAGGGGGGCGTGGCCTTGGCCAGAGGGGTGGAGACACTGACAGAGTCAGCCTGCATGCTGAGCTCATAGACACTGGACTGGGCTGCTAACCCTAACCCTGCCTCTTGCACTAGGTTGGGCCAGGGTCCTAGGCTGAGCCAGGGTTCCTAGGCTGAGCCAGGGTTCCTAGGCTGTCTATTTCGTTGCTAGGCAGCTGCTGTTTCGACAGGTCAGGTGACCAGCACAGGACGCCATGACTGGGATGACCTGCTTAAATATTGACTCTTCTAACTCCATCAGAGCACCATCGCTGTCGAGGTGTTTGTGTCCCAGGTCCCTCCTGACCTCTCTGTCTGCTGGGTCTGCAGTACGGTCAGGGTTGTGTTATTCATGTGGAATTCCATCACTACAGTTGCCATATGTTCAACAGTGGTAGTCCAAAGGAGAAGGCAGGGTTGTTGACCTGTATGTTTTCTATGGGATATCAATGTACGTACATTTGCTAGGCTATAATAGTTAAACTTTATGAAAAGTAATCATGAATATGGCAGCAATAGAATATCTCCACCGCCTGAATCTGTCTCTAGAGAGCTCCTTCATTCCTGTTACTTGAATGTCTGCGCTTGGAAACCTGTTTGTTTATCAAAACTGTTTTATATATATATTTTATATCTTAAATCACATGTACAGGACAAATGAAAGGATTTCATTGTATTATTTATAGTAAAGCAGCATAAAACAGGATGTTAAAATATAATTTTCAGCCTCAATTTAAAAAAAAGAAATTTGAATTTGTTAAAATTCAATGGTCAGCAGTGTGTGTGTGTTGGTCAGCAGTGTGTGTGTGTTGGTCAGCAGTGTGTGTGTTGGTCAGCAGTGTGTGTGGGTCAGCAGTGTGTGTGTGGGTCAGCAGTGTGTGAGTGGGTCAGCAGTGTGTGTGTGTGGGTCAGCAGTGCCTCTGCAGTGGTGCTCTCTCATCCTCGTGCCTTAATGCCTTCCAGCCCCCGGCACGCTGTCTACTAAACATCCGTCACACTAATCACTGTTCTATACTGTGTCATACCTACAGTGCCTGTCAAAAGTTTGGAAACACTGTCTTTGAGAGACACGTGGATTGATAGACTGATGATATTGTTTATATGCAACAAACTAGGTAATTTAACGGTACTTGGACCAAAATGTACAGATATTGTAAAAATGTAATTTTCATCAAATTGTCACCTCAGGCAATATTTGGAGAACATGCTAACTCAGAATATACATGTATGTTAACTGCCGTACAGACAGTGATTGAATTAATTCTTGCATAACAGAATGATTGAATACCAGGTCTCACTTTTTGTGTCTCACCAAAAAAATTATAAGCCTAAATGTTTCCAAACTTCTGACAGGAACTGTATTCAGCCAACTGTAACCTGTAAACACTCTTCCTTGGGGGAAGGTATGGGGGTTCTACCCTATGAGAGGTTGGGGTTGGTTGTGGAGGAGATGGATGCAGAACACCGACATGCAAATGCGGGGTAGAACCATTGTGGGAACCCTGCAGACCAGGAGAACCTCCATGAGGAACCCAGAAGAGACTTGAGGGGTGGTTCTCGGGAGAACCTTACAGTGACATTTGATTAATTCAGCAGACGTTCTCATCTGAAGCGACGTACAAATGTTGCGTGTAGAAGGAACAGCAGAAGATTGAGGATCAGAAGTACATTGTTACTCTCACTCCTTCCCCTGCCTCTGAGATCTGCTGCTGCTAGTTGGTTCTGTCTAATGTTATGACCTTTATGACTGGGATGTGTCTTGATTCATGAATGCAGTTTTTTTTTGTTTCTACATGCACTACAATGGTTTCCAGTGGCTCCAAATAAATACACTGTTTTCAACACAGCTGTCTGGTTTATTGATAGACTGCTGCTTCTCAGGTTTCAGTGTCATTCGCTTTCTTCACCACTAGATGGCGTCAAACAAATAGCAAGGAAATGAATGGGGTTTAATAATGGAGAACAGCTGGTTAGCTATTTTCCTTCCTTACTGCACATGTGCCTGAATTAACCCTACTGGTTAGTGCACAGACTGATAATAGACTAATAGTGTGTACTTCCGGTCTCTATCCTACTTCCTGTGTTTGACAGGAAGCCTATTGTTTACTTCCTGTCTATTAAAATACAAAATCAGGACAGAACTGACCTTGCATGGTGTGTTGGACTACATGGCCACAGATCCAAATGTCTTGTATTCCAGTGTATCATTATAACATTTCAGTATTGCATGCAAGGATGTTTTGATGTCCTCACACTGATGTGAAACAACAGTAGGACCCTGGTTACACACCTGTAGGACCATGGTTACACACCTGCAGGACCATGGTTACACACCTATAGGTCTGGTTACACACCTGTAGGACCATGGTTACACACCTCTAGGTCTGGTTACACACCTGTAGGACCATGGTTACACACCTCTAGGTCTGGTTACACACCTGTAGGACCCTGGTTACACACCTGTAGGACCATGGTTACACACCTGCAGGACCATGGTTACACACCTGTAGGACCATGGTTACACACCTCTAGGTCTGGTTACACACATGTAGGACCATGGTTACACACCTCTAGGTCTGGTTACACACCTGTAGGACCCTGGGTACACACCTGTAGGACCATGGTTACACACCTGCAGGACCATGGTTACACACCTGTAGGACCATGGTTACACACCTCTAGGTCTGGTTACACACCTGCAGGACCCTGGTTACACACCTGTAGGACCATGGTTACACACCTCTAGGTCTGGTTACACACCTGTAGGACCCTGGTTACACACCTGTAGGACCATGGTTACACACCTGTAGGACCAT
Source organism: Osmerus eperlanus (assembly GCF_963692335.1). Taxonomy (NCBI): domain Eukaryota; kingdom Metazoa; phylum Chordata; class Actinopteri; order Osmeriformes; family Osmeridae; genus Osmerus; species Osmerus eperlanus. Next base: position 25,272,540 of record NC_085018.1, read on the forward strand.
GGTTACACACCTCTAGGTCTGGTTACACACCTGCAGGACCCTGGTTACACACCTGTAGGACCATGGTTACACACCTATAGGACCATGGTTACACACCTCTAGGTCTGGTTACACACCTGCAGGACCCTGGTTACACACCTGTAGGACCATGGTTACACACCTGTAGGACCATGGTTACACACCTGTAGGTCTGGTTACACACCTGTAGGACCATGGTTACATACCTGTAGGTCTGGTTACACACTTGCATGACCTGGTTACACACCTGATCAGCTGGCACTGAAAGAAAAGAAAGTTAGGCATAAAACAGATATACTGGTAGCCCTCTGTGTTACAATGTACTCAATATCACATCATTATGCATCCACACCTCATTAGGTTTTCCAGTTTTAACAAAGGTCCCACACTGCAGCCTTCATTTTGTGCTACTGTACGCATACACTTCACAAATACAAAAAATCTTATTTAAAGTGTTCCACATTGCTCTGTTAATGGACTAACATTCAAACTAATTAACATTTTCTTAGACTAAAAGAGAAGCATATGTAAATTATTATTGTTAGGATACGTTTCCCGGTGCCCGACAGACCCGTCCAATATCCGTGATTTCAATCGATTCCATTTTATCATCGTAGGTTTCCAGGGTTACCTGTGTATTTCACAGGATCTCACAGTAGGCTACAACAAAGTTCATACACAAAGTAATCAGATATACTTTAACTCAGGGTGCGAATTACGGGGGGGTTTGGGGGGGCCTGACCCCCCTAATTAAAACTTGGACCCCCCCAAAGTAGGGGAAAAACAACAGGTCGGTGGGGTCGATACACGCCTTGGAGAAGAAGTTGACCCTCCCAATTGTCATTGTATAATTTGCACTCTAGATTTCCGAACAGAAAATTAACAATGTTTGAAGGGCGAATTTGTTCATTGATCACCAGGATCACGAGATGTCCTGGGATCGTTGTTGCTCCACCCGAGGGCAGTATTGGGTAAGAGAGAATTTGGATCTTCTGGAGTGGGGCAACAAGCTAGTTAGCTAGGCTTAGCAACTTTCTCTGGCTACGTGGATTCCCATTAGTTTAGGGTTCAATTTAAGTGTACGGATGCGACCACGTTGAAATCCTATTGGCATATGAGGAAAGCGTGAAGTAAGCGCTAATAAGCTCAAATGGCGCTCTGAACCCTTCAAAATAAAGGTTCAGACATTTAGTTAAAGAAGTCTTTTTTGTAAAGTTTTTTTGTATTCTTTCATGAGCAATTTCAACAATATCAAAGACATTTGAGTTGACAAGATACACAGAGTACATAAAAAACATTTGGAATTTGTTTTACTTTCACTCCTTAGGCCTACATGTTTTACATAAATATATGTAATTTCAAAGGTTTTGAAAAATGGTTTTGAAAAAAGGTTTTTAAAAAAGGTTTTTAAAAAAGGTTTTTAAAAAAGGTTTTGAAAAAAGGTTTTGAAATAAAACAGGCTTGTTATTTTAGTAATCTGTATTTGGTGGCATAAACAATATAATTTATTGTCATTTGCATTGCGCACATTTCCTGGCGATCACGCACAACAAAAGTAAGCTAGTCTACTAGAAAAAAAAGTCTGAAAAAAAGTGTGGGAAAAAGTTTTGAAAAAAAGTTTTGAAAAAGTTTTGAAAAAAAGTTTTTAAGTTTGATTTTTTTATTTGAAAAAACAAGTTGCCTACATGTTTCATTATAGAAACTGTATATAAATATTTTTTACATTTCTTCAGTGGTAGGATAGGTACCCATGAACGATCTGTATTTTAACAGTGCAACATCGTCAGAGCATCGTCTCAACTATGAATGTGAACAACAGAATTTACTCCACTATAATTCCGCAGACAAGGCATCAACAACATTTTCACATCTCAAGCAAAACATCATGAGATTCCGCAGGAGCTCTGTGTTACAATTCACCATCTATTCATTTGCTATTTTTTTCTTTTATGTCAAATTTTTTAAGCATTAGTCTATTGGCGGCTGCAATCTGCCTACCCTCGAGGACCTGCACACCTCGAGGACCCTGAGGCGAGCGAGGAAGATTGTGGCCGACCCCTCCCACCCTGGCCACTCCCTGTTCCAGCTACTCCCCTCCGGCAGAAGGCTGCGGTCCATCAGGCCCAAAACCTCTCGCCATAAGAACAGTTTCTTTCCATCTGCTACTGGCCTCTTCAACAAGGCCAAGGACTCCCATTGACATTCATTCATTATTTAACCCAGTATCTGATTGCACTATTGCACTATGTTGACCACTCATGCTGCTCATTCTTATCCTTATTCTTATTTTTATTTAGATTTTATTTTATATTTAAATTGTTTTATTCTTAGATTGTTTAGTTCTTAGGAATAGGTAAACTTCTGTACCTTTACTTAATTTAAGATTCGTATATGTTTAGTGTTTGCACTTCCCTGCCACAGTAAATTCCGTGTTTGTATAACATACATGGCGAATAAACCAAATTCTGATTCTGATTCTGATTGTATTCTGCACCCTCACTGAATTTCTCATTCCAAGGTTTTCCTGTGAGTTTTTCCTGTTCCTTGAGGGTTTAGGATAGTTGAGATGAAGGGAATCTGTTAATCCCTCTGTAACATAGACTATAAAGGGCTAAATTGATTGCCAAACTTGATTTGATTTTAATCCAACACCTATGCGCATATTTTTTTCTGATGAGTGAGACCGGATTCGGAGAGGGGACCTTGCAGAATAGTTTTCTATTTTGTGCTTGTGAAACTTGTGTGATAGTGTGTGGTCGTCAGTTTCATACTTTTATTTTGAAAATTCCCAAATCCTTACTGGCGCTATCTTGACGGTACTCCAAGGATTCGGTTTGAGTGAAGTATTTTTTTAAAGCACCACGGCACACGATAGCCTACGCTAGAAAGGACTATTTCAGTGAACTAGCAAACCTTAACTAGTTCTAGCTAACGTAAATTTCAGCTGAATTCACACGGCGGCCGTTCTGTCTTATTCAGCTCCTTTAACGCAAGCGAGTGTTTTAGACAGTAGTCACTACCACAGGCTAGGTAGCAAACGAATAGCAAGCTAGCTCGGTTGTTAGCCACCTTGCTGGGGTCGAGTACACATTTGCTTGGGACGCATATGCTGATTAAAATCAAGTGAATGTGGTGTATTTCCAACTCTACATTCAGCCATGATATCGTTGGTTGGAGGTCTATCATGTTGGCTGGCTAGTATTAGCTAACGTTAGCTTAGCTACGGCCAGCCTTGACGTCCAGTCCTGGCTTGGTGTTACAGGACTATTCCACGTAGTTACCGAGTTTCCTCCCGGGAACACTGTTTTCATCTGAACTCGCCGTATTTCACCATTCTGGAGGTTGGGTTTATACACGCTGTACTTTGCTTTTGGATTTTTTAAAGAAGCATTTTCATTATTTCTTTACGAGGGTTAGAGTTGGATATCTACAGAGGTTAGTTGCGTGCTTTGGAAAAATGGATGCGGGGATCGAAAAGGAATGCAGCGCTCTAGGAGGGCTTTTCCAGCTCATCATGAACGACATGAAGGTAAGCTTGAGCCGTCTCGGTCACTGCTACACAGCAGTGTGACGCTGAACCGACACGCTGGAACTTCGACAGATGTGCGGTATATTTAGACTTTAATGAAAAACACGCTCGTTCGGCTGACGATTTGTGTACCTGAATGTCATGGAAGTGAGTGTCGGTTACTGGAGTAACCACCGCCGGCTGGCATGTCAGTGCTCCTCCCGTCTCAGCCGGGAGGAACTGCTCAAAAGGTTTACACTTCTTTACCCCGAGAATCAAACCTTTAAATACTGGCAAGACTGTTAGTTCAATACCATACTGTAATAGTAAACGGTTATGTTCCTTACACCTTTTCTCCCAAATATAATTGTTGTTTATTATCAGCGTAGCTTCTCACAGTCATAGTGTGGACGGGACCAGCTCATGTTTCTGCCCAAATAAGAGTGACAGAATATTTAGTATGTTAGATGGTGAAGGTTATTCTTTACCATGGATGGTACGTTATAAATGACTTTCAAACCTATCATTCAATGAGTTAGTGGATTAAGTTCAGACAGTTGAGGTGTTTTTTTCTGATAAGTTTTTGGTATTGAATCTTACCCTAACAAACACACGCACACACGTGTGAACTATGGATGTATGTATAGTGAGACGGACAGAGAAAGTGAAAGATGAATATGAACTGTATTCATAAGAACAAGGCTGGTGTGTGTTTTCAGACCAATCAGGAACCCTATTTCTCAGCAGGCATTGATCTGTCCGACTGGCATCTGTTTCTGGAGATCGTGTGCAGCGTTCAGCCTCGTGTCCCAGAGGTCGTGAACTCTTATTGATTCTTGGCTTGGCTATATTGGGAATGCCTTTCCCTGCACCCCCCCCCCCCCCCCCCCCCCTTCCTCCTCCTCCTGCCGACCTCAACACATTCCACCAAACTCCTCACCTTGCCCGCTAGTGTGTACACGCTCTTGCACCACATGCTGAAGAGAGAGAAAGAGAGAGAGGGGGTAGGAGAGAGGGGGGGGGGTAGGAGAGAGAGGGGGTAGGATAGAGAGAGGGGGTAGGATAGAGAGAGGGGGTAGGATAGAGAGAGGGGGTAGGAGAGAGGGGGTAGGAGAGAGGGGGTAGGAGAGAGGGGGTAGGAGAGAGAGAGGGGGTAGGAGAGAGAGAGGGGGTAGGAGAGAGAGAGGGGGTAAGAGAGAGAGAGGGCGAGAGAGAGAGAGACCTAACCCTGTAGAGATAATAAAATAGTAATATATTCATTTGTCAGACGCCTGAACATGTTTGGGGACTTGTCTACTGTCTCTGGGTCTAGGAACAGTCTACTGGTGGGACAGCAAAAATATGAACCTTTTCTTTCTCCGCTCACTCCTTCCCACCTTGCTCACCTGTCAGTCTCTCACCTGTCAGTCTCTCACCTGTGTTTCGTCCTTCTGTTAAACCACAAGTGTGCAGGTGGAATCTCACTGTTCTCTTCATCCATCAGTTCAGGTCATGCTGTTCACCCACAACCACAGCACCATAACTAGCCCAGCCCTAACCCCAGAACCAACCCCAGCACCAGAGCTAGCCCTACCCCAGCCCTACCACTACCCCCAGAACCAGCCCCAGCCTAGGCCTACCCATCACCAGCCCTAATCCCACGTCTGCCCTGGCCTCACCTGGCCTCACTTGGCCTGACCTGGCCTCACCTGGCCTCACCTGGCCTCACCTGGCTGCCTCCACACTGTATCTCAACAGAAAGGGCTTCTCCTCTCTCCACTGTTCTTAATTATTCATCATGGTAGTGCAACATCCAGCAGCTCAAAACATGACAGGCAGCAAGACAGGCAGCAAGACAGGCAGCAAGACAGGCAGCAAGACAGGCAGCAAGACAGGCAGCAAGACAGGCAGCAAGACAGGCAGCAAGACAGGCAGCAAGACAGGCGACAGGCAGGCAAGCAGAGCGACAGGCAGGCAAGCAGAGCGACAGGCAGGCAAGCAGAGCGACAGGCAGGCAAGCAGAGCGACAGACAGGCAAGCAGAGCGACAGACAGGCAAGCAGAGCGACAGGCAGGCAAGCAGAGCGACAGGCAAGCAGAGCGACAGTTGGGGAGGCCTGCCAAATCTGTAGCCTCCCAGGTATGTAGCAATGAGCAGCTACTTCTTTGTGGCTGCCCTTTTCTACTCACTGCCGAGTATTTCTCGTGAAGCGTTAGGGCACGTGGGTGTTGCATATGGCAGCTGCTCCCTGGCCCAAAGCAACAACAGCTGGGGAGGACTTCTATCATGGTGGAGGAGAGGGGAAGGATGAAGGGAGGAGGTGGTACAGGGGAGAGTGGAAGGAGGGGAGAGTGAGAGGAGAAGGAGAAGGAGGGGAGAGTGGAAGGAGGGGAGAGTGAGAGGAAAAGGAGGGGAGAGGAGAAGGAGGGGAGAGTGAGAGGAGAAGGAGGGGAGAGGAGAAGGAGGGGAGAGTGAGAGGAGAAGGAGGGGAGAGGAGAAGGAGGGGAGAGGAGAAGGAGGGGAGAGAAGGAGGGGAGAGGAGAAGGAGGGGAGAGTGAGAGGAGAAGGAGGGGAGAGGAGAAGGAGGGGAGAGGAGAAGGAGAATGAGGGGAGAGTGAGAGGAGAAGGAGAATGAGGGGAGAGTGGAAGGAGGGGAGAGGGAGAGGAGAAGGAGGAGAAGAGAAGGAGGGAAGAGGAGGAGGAGAAGGAAGGGAAGGAGGGGAGAGGAGTGGAAGGAGAAGGAGGGAGGGGATACCTAGCAGGACCTAGCTCCTGACGAAATGACTGCTTTCCCTCTAGTTGGGTCTACAGGTGCTGGGTAGGGAGTAACGCATGGCAATTAGCTGGAAGTCCCCCAGGGGCAACTAGTTTAGAGTAACCCAGGGCAACTAGCATAGAGTAACCCAGGGCAACTAGCATAGAGTAACCCAGGGCAACTAGCATAGAATAACCCAGGGGCAACTAGCATAGAGTAACCCAGGGCAACTAGTTTAGAGTAACCCAGGGCAACTAGCATAGAGTAACCCAGGGCAACTAGTTTAGAGTAACCCAGGGCAACTAGTTTAGAGTAACCCAGGGCAACTAGCATAGAGTAACCCAGGGCAACTAGTTTAGAGTAACCCAGGGAAACTAGGTTAGAGTAACCCAGGGGAACTAGTTTAGAGGAATCCGACCAGCATAACTCTGAGGAATTGAGTCAGGTTAAACCATTAGTCACTGAGCTGGTATCTGTCCTAGCCTCACCCTGCTATGACTCACACCAGGAAACAGGTTACCTGCCTAATGTAATCTGTTTCCTCAGAAATCTGCTCACTACACACACACACATGTACCTGAACACGCACGCACACACACACACACACACACACACACACATATGTTTACCTCACACATCTGTATGTGAACACACACACACTCATATGTACATGAATACACACATGCATGAAGCCTCTGTCTACCGTTGCCTGGTGAGGTTTTGGCACAGCGTTTAAACACCAGCAGATGTAGCCTGTCCCAGACCTGGGTGGCTTCACTACAGCTGTTTGATATGATGCAGGTAGACTGGGAGAGGAGAGAAACTTTCAACTGACAGCCAAAGTAGACTCTCACCCTCTCTCTCACCCTCTCTCTCTCTTTTTGCGCTATCTCTCTCTGTCTCACCCTCTCTCTCTCTCTCTCTCTCTCTCTCTCTCTCTCTCTCTCTCTCTCTCTCTCTCTCTCTCTCTCTCTCTCTGTCTCTGCAGGCGAGTTATCCAGCGTGGGAGGATTTTGTCTCCAAAGGAGCAAAGCTGCAATCTCAGTTAAGGTAAGAGCTGTCTCATTACACACCACACACTAAGCACTATATACCACTAGGGGTGGGCGGTATACCGGTATGAACGTGAATACCGGTATTGCGTTGTGTCATGATATGGATTTTGCCATATCATGGATATCACGATATATTAATAAATGTATTAAATATTAAGTGTTTCTGTTTGGTATAAAATATAAGTAAGTGATACTGCCTAGCGGGCTAGTTCAAATTTGTATATTTTACAACAAAAAAAACATGCAGCATGCGCTGCACGCATTGTCCCAGCCAATGAAAGTCAACAAACAAGCTAGCGCAACTCTGAGGAAGCAAACATTCATATGAGTAAACAGCTTTTGTTGGCAAGTGTAAGCAAGCATTAATGATGTCTGAAAATAAAGCCAGTGGGGTTGATTTGCCGGACGAATTGGTAAAAAAGGGGGCCTCTTCTGTCGTTTGGAAATGGTTTGGTTTCAAGTTATCCGACATCGACCAACAAACACTACTCTGTAAGTTGTGTCATCGAATTGTGCTAGCCAAAGGTGGAAACACTAGCAATCTTTTTCACCGCCTGAAAGCCATGCATGTGCGCGAAAATGAATCTACCAGAATGTGTTTGACAAATCCAATGCCAAGTTGGTTAGAATTGTGAAATGTTTATTGTAAGCCAACAGAATTAAGTATTCAGCCATGTAATAATTGTTTAAAGATAGAGCTAACTCACTACAAATATTTAACAGTTTTCTTGCGATCCCATAAACGTAGGCTACTGTTGAACGCGTTGGCTACTGAGAAGTCGCTCTTCCGTGGCAATTAAACACTGCAAAATTTGGAAAACTCATGTGACACACCGGAGTTACCCAGTGCAAATCTGTCCGAGTGCGGTAGATTAGCCGCTGCAGTGCGCGGATTGCATTGTCATGACATTTTAAGAATAACTAATATATCGTGATATATACCGATATCGTCGGTACGATATTCGCTTACGAATTATACCATGATAAACATTTTAGGCCATATTGCCCAGCCCTATATACCACACACTGTACACTATATACCACACACTAAGCACTATATACCACACACTGTACACTACACCACACACTAAGCACTATATACCACATACTATACACTACTGACGGCACACACACTATACACACTACACATACACTATACAACACACTATACACCACACACACTATTCTACACACCACACACACACACTACACTATACACACATTGGATTTAGACGGGAGACGCTACTCACACTGTACACAGTACACACAGTCCAGTCACAGTACATTTCAGGGGTTAGCACTTAGATTTTTTACATCGTTACGTTTTTGCGGATACGGTCAGTGTTACAGTTACATTATTGTGTGTGTGGCCATTTCACATCCAACACTTTTTTTATGGGATGTGTGTGGTTGTCTGTGTTTCCAGGGCGACCATCCTGGTGACAGGGTCGTTCCTGGATGCCTTCCAGAAGGTAGCCGACATGGCCACTGGAACCAGAGGTAAACACACCGTGACCTCTGACCCCTGACCCCCGACCCTGACTGTGCATTCTAACCCTAACCTCTAACCTTGATCCTGACCCCTCACTTTCTCCTTTTGATGCCTGTGTCTAGAGCACATTCTAGAGCACTCACCTGGTTGCTATGGTAACAGCTGGCTCTTCATCTGGCCTTTCAGGCTAACGGTAGAGGCCGTCTAGAGGCCGTCTAGAGGCCGTCTAGAGGCCGTCTAGAGGCCGTCTAGAGGCCGTCTAGAGGCTGTCTATAGGCCGTCTAGAGGCCGTCTAGAGCAGGGGTGTTCAACCCTGGTCCTCAGGGTCCACTATCTTGCATGTTTTAGATGTTTCTCTGCTCTAACACACCTGATTCAAATGAAGGGGTTGTTGTCAAGCTCTGTGGAAGCCAGGTAACGGTCATTCATTTGAATCAAGTGTGCTGGAGGAGGAAAACATGGAAACAAGGAAAAAGGGTCCCTGAGGACCAGGGTTGAACACAGCTGTTCTAGAGGCCGTCTGTCTAGAGGCTAGAACAGACGGCCTCTAGCCGTCTGTCTAGAGGCCTCCTCAGGGCTCCAGACTAACTATTTTTACTAGGAGCACCGTAGCCCCTGACTGAAAAATTTAGGAGCGCAAGCAGAAAATTTAGGGGCACACCTTTAAAATCGACCTGCAATGCAATTATTAATGTAACTAGAGAGGGTACAATTTCTGGGGAAATTGGGGGGTGTGCTTACGTCGGTTGCAGATGGGTCATTTTTACAACTGATATATACAGTGACGCACCACACAAGCTTGAGTTTAAATACATTATCTAATGTGACATTACGTATGCAAGTCTTAGCTATGCCTTAAATGTATGATGCACTTATCAATCAGTCCTCCTAGAAGGGGCGATTTTAGACCCTTTTTAGGGGTGCTTGAGCACCCCTAAAAACGGGTGTGACATGTATTCATGTCACATTCTCATTGGGGGCTGAGCACCCCTGAAGGTCTGATCCTAGAATTGCCCCTTTCCTACACCACACTTGCTGAGCAAAAGCGCAAACACATGCAGGGATACAGTAGCTAACAACGCTAGTGCTAAATAAGTATTTAGCTGCTCGGCTCCATGACGCAGGGTAAGAAGGGCTCGTGAGACAGCTCACCTAAAGAACAAAGGGGAACCCACTTGTCTGGCAGATAAAGACATGTTCGTAGGAACCTAGCGAAAAATAGCCTAAACATTCCAAGACTTTTAGCTACGGTACTAATGCTGAGGGCTCGCTGATATCGCTGTCTTACTAGAACGTGGTATCTATGCGTCGTTGCTAACGTGTGCTGACGTTGTGTACACCCAATAAATTCCAAATTTGTTGGTCACACATGCGCGAGTACTTGTAAAAAATGCTCACACTGTCTCAAAAACTGGTTGCAAAATGCGACCATTTGGTCGCAGTCTGGAGCCCTGGGCCTCCTAGAGTATAAGTGTGTCTTTTTAGAGACCGTCTAGAACAGTGGTTCTTAACCCTGGTCCTCAGGGAACCCCTGTACTGCATGTTTTAAATGTTTCTTGGCTCCAACACACCTGATTCAAATGAATGGTCGTTACCAGGCTTCTACAGAGCTAGATAACGACCCATTAATTTGAATCAGGTGTGTTGGAGCAGGGAAACATCTAAAACATGCAGGACAGGGGTTCCCTGAGGACAGGGTTAAGAACCACTGAGCCAAAAATGTCTTTGCACAACGCAGTCTGTAGTCTGATTGTGTGTGTGCGTGGTCGGAACCTGCGTGATCTGGACATTGCAGCTTCCTGTGCTGGTGTGTGTGTGTGTGTGTGTGATTCATTGACTTATGTGTTTGTATGACTCAGCCACTCCTTTCACAATATCAATGATTTCCTGCTCCTTCATGTCTGACTCACTCACACGCACACATACATTTTACATTTTTGTCATTTTAGCAGCAGCACATACACAGAGACACACACACACACACACACTGGATGCCCATACCTCAGCAGGCCCTCAGTCAGGTTATTGATTAGCAGTGTAGTGTGTATAGCAGTACATTGATTAGCTGACCTCTCTCAATAATCAGCCGTATTGACCTGCTGTGTTCCAGGCATCACACGCATGCAGTCACACTGAATGACCCAGCTCATTTCTTCCCCTCTCTCTCCCCTCCCCTCCTCTTGCCTCTTCTCCTCCTCTATCCTTCTGTCTCCCTACCTCCTCTTCTCTCCTCTCTCCTCTCGCCTCCTCTCTCTCCTCCTCTCTCCTTCTGTCTCCCTACCTCCTCTTCTCTCCCCTCCTCTCTCCTCTCGCCTCCTCTCTCTCCTCCTCTCCTTCTGTTTCCCTACCTCCTCTTCTCTCTCCTCCTCTCCCTCCTCTTCTCTCTTTCTCTGCCATCCTCCTCTCCTCCCCTTCCTCTCTCTCTTCCTCTTGTTCAGTGACTGACTGTATCAGTCAGTTTACTATTCACCCTGTATCACAGGCTTCTGTGCTAGTTGGTGTGGACACAACTGATTAATAATCTGACATCTCTCAACTGGCCCTCGTCACACCTCACACACTCTGACAAACACCTTACTCACACCCTCCCTCCACACACATCTCAGACACATAGACACACACACACACACACACACACACACTCGAGCAACACTAGAACCGGTCTACTGGGTTCTGTCAGAGATCCTTGGTCTGTTACCATGGAGACAGCTTCTCGTCTTACCCCTGTACGATCTGCTGCTAATCTGGAAACTCAAGACCTCTGACCCAACTCTGTATGTGAGGGAGCACGCGTGTGTGTGAGAGCAGGAGCGTGCCTGAGAGTGTGTGTGTGTATGTGTGAGAGAGAGACACACAGCAGGGGTGTGTGTGAGCATGAGGGAGAGAGAGGGATACTGTAAGCTGTGTGTGTGTGAGAGAGAGTGTATGTGAATGAGAGGGAGAAACTGCCATTAGGTCTCTGTCTAGCTTTGTGGCTGTATTGGTTCAGTATTTAGGCAAGCTTGTAACTGTTGTCTTACTGTGTGTGTTTGTTGTTGTCTTACTGTGTGTGTGTTGTGATCAGATGATCAGAAAAAGTTCTTCTTTGGATCCTCATGACACATTGCTATGGGAACGGACTAGGTCACTTTATTAGTCTCAGCAAAAACACATCAGAGAGTGTCACAAGACTCCCAGCAGACACACACACACAAACGCTCACACACACACACACGCTCACACTGGAAGACAGAAAATTACCTAACTTATGCAGCAGGCTGAGGGAGAAAGTATCACAAGACTTTCAACCAGTAGTGACCTAATGTTAGTGCCCTGGACCTCCCAGGGAGGAAGGGGGGGGGGGGGGAGGGGAGGGGAGGGGGGGGGGATGTATGCGGCTGAAGAGGAGGGTGAGTGAGAGGAAGGAAGGGGATTAGAACCAAACAGGGCTAGACTGGGACTAGGATCCCAGCTGACCGACCGGGGTTAGCTCACCAGCACGCAGGACCCTGCGTGCGGCGGGCAGGACCCTGCGTGCGCTGGGCAGGACCCTGCGTGCGGCGGGCAGGACCCTGCGTGCGGCGGGCAGGACCCTGCGTGCGGCGGGCAGGACCCTGCGTGCGGCGGGCAGGACCCTGCACACTAAACACAGCTGCTCCTGCAGACGTCACTCCTAGCTTAATAACACAGTTTCCTGTGTCATCGTTTTTCAGGTGCAACCAAGGAGATTGGCTCGGCCTTGACCCGGATGTGCATGAGGCACAGGAGCATCGAGTCCAAACTGAAGCTGTTCACCACGTAAGCGTGTCTTCCTCACTCTCCATCCTGGTGGATGTTTAGTGTGTTGTGTGTGCAGGGCTCTGGGTGGAAGTGTGTACTTAGCGTGTTGTGTGTGCAGGGCCCTGACAGACGGGCTGGTTGCTCCCCTGGAGATGAAGATCGAGGAGTGGAAGAGAGTGGCCAGTCAGCTGGACAAGGACCATGCCAAAGGTACGCACCCAAATACATACCACACACACCACACACACACACCACACACACACGCATGACGTACAGCATGTGATCCTGACTTATCGTTGCAGACTATAAGAGGGCCAGAGCTGATATCAAGAAAAAGTCCTCAGACACCATCAAGCTGCAGAAGAAGGTCAAGAAAGGTGAGATCCTCTCCTCTCTTCTCCTCCTTTTCCTCTACTCTCCTCCTCTGCTATGCTTTCCTCTTTTCCTCTACTCTCTTCTTTTCCTTTCTCCTTCTTTCCTCTCATTCTCTCCTCTCTTCTGCTCTCCAGAGAGAGACAGGCAGGGAGAGAGAGACAGACAGGCAGGGAGAGAGAGACAGACAGGCAGGGAGAGAGAGACAGGCAGGGAGAGAGAGACAGGCAGGGAGAGAGAGACAGGCAGGGAGAGAGAGACAGGCAGGCAGGCAGGCAGAGAGAGAGACAGGCAGGGAGAAAGAGAGAGAGACAGGCAGGGAGAGACAGGCAGGGAGAGACAGGCAGGGAGAGACAGGCAGGGAGAGACAGGCAGGGAGAGACAGGCAGGGAGAGACAGGCAGGGAGAGAGAGGCAGGGAGAGAGAGACAGGCAGGGAGAGAGAGACAGGCAGGGAGAGAGAGACAGGCAGGGAGAGAGAGACAGGCAGGGAGAGAGAGGCAGACAGGCAGGGAGAGACATGCAGGGAGAGACATGCAGAGAGAGACAGGCAGAGAGAGACAGATATGACAAACAGAGCCGGGAAGGGAAAGCGTGTGTGTGATAATAACCTCGTCTGAGCTGGCACTCCCTAACAATATGTGGTCGGACACACCCTTGGTTGTCATGGTGACCCAGGTACACCTAACCTATGGTTGTGACGGCACCACACCCTTTGCCTCAGTAAAATATGTCTTTATTGTTCTGACTAGATCTGCTTGGAGGCGCATGTGTGTGGGCATGCTCTCTGGGCCTCCACACTCTCTCTCTCTGGGCCTCCACACTCTCTCTCTCTGGGCCTCCACACTCTCTCTCTCTCTGGGCCTCCACACTCTCTCTCTCTCTGGGCCTCCACACTCTCTCTCTCTGGGCCTCCACACTCTCTCTCTCTCTGGGCCTCCACACTCTCTCTCTCTGGGCCTCCACACTCTCTCTCTCTGGGCCTCCACACTCTCTCTCTCTCTCTCTCTCTCTCTGGGCCTCCACACTCTCTCTCTGGGCCTCCACACTCTCTCTCTCTGGGCCTCCACACTCTCTCTCTGGTCCGCCATCTCTCTTTCTCTTCGTCTTTCTCTCTCATTCTCTCGATAAACATTTTCTCATATTTACTGAGCAACTCAAATTAAACTAGTGCGTTAGTCAGCCAGCTAGTTAATGAATCAGTCAGGTAGTTAGACAGCTAGTTAGTCTACCAGTTAGTTACTCAGCCAGCCAGATAGTTGGATGGCCAGCTGGTTAGTTAGCCAGCTGGTTAGTTACCCAGCCAGCTAGGTAGTTAGCCAACTGTTTAGACACCAAGCCAGCTAGTTGGTTGCCCAGCCAGCCAGAGTCCAGATCAGACCAGAAGTAAAGAGGGATGTTGTAACAGAGGAGATAGGGTGTGTGTCAGGAGAGAGAGAAGTATAGCTTCCTCTCTCATCATGTGAGCCTGGTGCCCTGGTGTAACCCCCAGCTCTGTCCATGGGTCTCCTTGCTGCACAGCACACAACAGCCCACCTGATTCCCCAGAGCCTAGGGCTGCCTCTGCAACCGTTACATACCGTCCTGGCTCCACACAGCTAGCTAGCTGTCTAGACACAACAACCCCAGCGAGTTGTCTGTTCATAACACAGTTAGCTAGCTATTTATTCAAAAGACGGCTAGATAGTTGTCTAGACACAACACAGATAGTTAACTGTCTATATATAACACGGCTAGCTAGCTGTACAACACGGCTAGCTAGCTATCCATATATAACAAGGCTAGCTAGCTGTACAACACGGCTAGCTAGCTATCCAGACACTACAGGACTAGCTGGCTGTCTAGACACAGCATGGCTAGCAAGCTATCTGGACACAACACGGCTAGATAGCTAGATAGACAGACACAACAAAGCTATCTTTACAGACAACACAGCTATCTATTTCAGTATCTTACTAGGTCTGGGGAGGACCACAACAACATATCTGTCTAAGCTAGCATGTCTAGCTAGACAGAGACGGTGCACAGGCAGTAACATCAGACAGACAGCTAGGTAGGTAGGCAGACACCGTTCTGTCTCCCCCAAAGTGAGACAGCACAGCTGTTAGTAGCTTTGACCTTTACTCTGCTCTAATGAAACCCAGACCCTCGCCCCTCCCCCCCCCCTCCTCCCCCTGGGTAACAGCTGATAAGTCTTCTCTTAACTCATGCTGTCATATGGAGATGTGCTGCCCTCTAGCTGGGAGTGAATGTATTACACTTTTTTATTTTTTAACTTGTTTCAATTGTTAGCACGAATACAAATTGTAAACCTTCGTCATGGGAAGAATATAAAGCAGTGGTGTTCTTCCCATACATACATGGGCGGCGCTAGGGAGGGGCTAGCAGGTGCTTCAGCGCCCCCAAGAAAGACCAACGCACCCCGATAGCACCCCCAAAAATATTGCTAATTTATTAACAGTCTTCAGGCCCGGAGTGGCCATCGGGAGAAAAGGGGAGAATTCCCTGTGGGCTGCTCTGCCTGCTCATAAATTGGGCCAGCAGATCGCCTGCTTTCTCTTTGTTTTTTCACACACCGAATTAAACGAGTTTGTTAAGTTACTGTGTGACTGATAAGTAAGCTAATAGGCTACACTAGGTTTTAATCTAAATAAGCGCATGATCAGACCGTGCATTAAAAAGTGCCATTTTCAGTTGTCGCGCATGCTGTCTTTCTTATTGTTGTGGAGGGAATTAGCAAGATTAAGCTGATGCGAAAATAATAAAATGGATGGGGAAAAGATGCCAGGAGGAACTGAAAAAGCCAGGTAAAAAATGAAAGATCTGTCACTTCATAAAACTATGTTTTCTCAAAAGCACAGAATCTTTCAGGTAAAAATTTGGGTTGTAATTTCCCAAATATGAGTCCAACGTAATGTTTATATTACATAAATCTCAAGAAACCATTTTGCACTGAAATTAATGCAAAAAATCACCTTGATTTCGATTTCACCTCACATCAAAATCTGTAGGTCCTAGGTTCTGGTTAAAACCGAATGTTCAACGAATGGCTCGGCCCCTGGTGGGGATGGGCTGGTTTTGACCATTATATTCCCGGGCTGAAAATGGGTCCCACTCCGGCCCTGATAGTATTTATATATAATATATAGCCTATATATATAATTGCGCAGCTCCCCCTGTCAATGATCTAGCACCCCCTCAGCACCTGCATAAAAAATTCTCTGGCGCCGCCCCTGCATACATACACTAGATGTATCCACAAACTGTAAGCCGACGGTGTCCATGACAACACCCAGGATGCCTACAGGGTTTTCTGGCAGCTATGAACAAATCAACCGCAAAAATGAACAGAAACAAAAGACCGTGTGAAGCCGACCCACGCTTTTATGGTTGTCACTGACGCATTTTGGTTCCTGTGTTTGTTTCCCCAGGGAAGGGTGAGGTGAGGGGCCAGCTGGACAGCGCTCTACAGGATGTGAACGTTCGTTACGCGGCGCTGGAGGAAACGGAGAAGAGGGCCGTGTGCAGGGCTCTCATCGAAGAGAGAAGCCGTTACTGCTCATTCGTTAACCTGCTCAAACCCGTTCTGGTGAGTCTGGCCAATCAGAGGACAGGGTTGTCAGCATGTCCAAACACGTTCTGGTGAGTCTGGCCAATCAGAGGACAGGGTTGTCAGCCTGCTCAAACACTTCCTGGTGAGTCTGGCCAATCAGAAGACAGGGTTGTCAGCATTCTCAAACACTTCCTGGTGAGTCTAGCCAATCAGAGGACAGTGTGGGTGTAGAGAGTGGTGCTGGATTGGACAGGGGGGTCTAACTAGTTGTGATGCAGTGATGT
>NC_085018.1:25291813-25311354 GCF_963692335.1 Osmerus eperlanus
TCTCCCTCCCTCTCTCTCTCCCTCCCACTCTCTCTCTCTCTCTCCCTCCCTCCCTCCCTCCAACTCTCTCTCTCTCCCCCTCCCTCCCTCTCTCTCCCCCTCCCTCCCTCTCGTCTCAGCCTCCTACAGCCAGGGAGCAGCTGGCCCTGGCGTTGGGGGCGGGGCTAAACTGTGACGGGCCCCGGAGCAGCAGAGATTCCCTGCACTGCTCTTCCGGCTACAGCACCCAGACCACCACGCCCTCCTGCTCTGACGACACCATCCCCTCTCACGGTCAGCACACACACACACACTCACTCTCAGTTAGGACACACAACACACTCAGTGAGGACACACTCTTAGCTTGCCTGCTTGTCTACCTGTCTGTCTACCTGTCTGCCCGTCCGTCTGTCTTTCTGCCTGTCTGTCCTCTGTATCTTCCTTCCTGTTTGTCAGCCTGTGTGCCGCCCTCGCTATGGAGTGTGTTATGTTTCAGTGTTTGAGTCATTCGAGGTCGTGTCTCCTCTCTCCTGGGTGTATACTTCAGTGCTTCTTTACCCCTCGTTTCTCAAGGCTTCTATCACTGCTCACCTCTGAAGAGATTCTTCAGCCTGTTCTAAATGCCTCTTTACCTTCTCTTTCAGCTTTAAAGAAAGAACCCCCTATCTATGGTAGGTTTCCTGTCTCTCTCTCTCTATCTCTCTCTCTATCTCTCGCTCGCTTGCTCGTTTACTTCTGCCCCCTATGGTAGGACCCATCTTTCTCTATCTCCTCCCTCTGTCTCCATCGCTCTCCTCCTTCTATCTCCACCCCTCCATCTCCTCCCTCTGTCTCCATCTCTCCCCTCTGTCTCCATCTCCACCCCTCCATCTCTCCCCTCTGTCTCCATCTCTCCCCTCTGTCTCCATCTCTCCCCTCTGTCCCTAATGGCTTTTCTCCCCCTCCCTCCCTCACACTTTCAGAGGATGTGTTAGGGCACACCAAGTTCTCTTACTTTGTTGAGAAACTCAATGTCTGTCCTTGCTGGAAGTCTAACCGATGTCTCTGTTCCGGGGGGGCGACAGACTACGACTCCATCTCCCTCCACGGAGGGGAGGAGCTCCACCATGGCCATCCCGACTTCGACAAGTCCTCCACCATTCCCCGCAACAGCGACCTCGTCCTCAACTACCGCAAGCTCCTGCAGACCAAGCGCCCCGCCTCCACAGTCAGCCTGCTGGCGGAGCCCGAGCCCCTCTCGTCGCGCTCCTCCCACACCGCCACCATCCGCAGGAAACCCTCCTCCAAGCCGGCCTACCGGCGCGGCACCATCAGTGGGGGGCTCCCTATCCCCATCTGCACCCCCCAGGTGCCCCTCAAGGCCATGGCGGGGGGCGGCGGGGGTGCGGGCGGCAGCCAGGAGAACATGGCGCCCCCTGGAGGTCTGGGCCATGCCAAGCACGGCTTGTGTACCTCCACCCAGAGCCTGAGTGCCATGCCTTCTTCCTCTCAGTACTACTCCCTGGGGCAGGGACTGGTCCCGGGGCAGGGGCAGGGACTGGTCCCGGGGCAGGGGCAGGGGGCTGCTCAGGGCAGCTCAGAGCAGCTGTATCAGCTCAGCAAGCAGCAGCAGTATGCTCTGCACCAGCAGCAGCAGAGACAGTACCACGCTCAGCTGCAGCAGCAACAGCAGCAACAACAACAGCAACAGCATCAACAACATCAAAAACAACAGCAAGAACAACAACAGCTGCAGCAACAACAACAACTTCAAAAACAACAGTTGCATCAGCAGCAGCTGCATCAACAGCAACAGCAGATGCAACAACAACGTCAACAACTACAAAAAATGCAACAATCACAACAACAATCACAACAACAGCAACAACAGCACCTGCAGCAACCTGAACCACTGCAGCTGAATCAACAGCTGTACCAGCAGACACAACAACAACAACAAGCAGAGCAACATTACCAGCCGCAGCCGTCCCAAAGCCTGCCCCCCCAGGCGGAGGACCCGGGGCCCCCCCAGCAGCAGCCCCCGGAGGACGGGGCCCCCGCCCAGGGAGGGGGGCACATGCTCACTATGATTCGAGGGGTTAAACTACGTCGGACCCTCACCAACGATCGCTCCGCCCCCCTCATCCCCACCCCGCCCAATCACCTCTGAGGATGAGCGTTCGCTCCGCCCCCTTCATCCCCGCCCAATCACCTCTGAGGATGAGGACATGGGCTACGATGGGATGCCCCCCGTAAGATGATCTACCCCTAAACCCCCCGGGGTACCCCCTTACCCCCCTGGTGTAACCCCTAACCCCCCCCACCCCGTGTTGTCTCTCAATCACAGTTCAGCTCTTTGCCTGTTAAGATGTACGTTTTATGGTTTTGTGCTCGTTTTTTTTTTCTGTAGAGGGGAGAGGTGAAGGTTTTATAGACAATCTTGTTTCAGCCAACAAACAACTGACTCTGAACACACTGTCCAATCAGAGTTCCGTATTCGGCTGACGGAATGTTGCCTCGGTTTGAATGTGCTACGTTCACATTAGCATCTAGGTAATGCAGTAAGATGTCTTGATGATACAATGTTCCTATATAACTGTGGAGTAACAGAAATGAAGATGCCTTGCTAACAGTAGTCTTATTGCTTACTTCGTGATGTAACTCTTATGTGTGTATATAAGGTCCTGCAGTTGCCAGGTCTGTATTGTTCGAGAGAAGGTCCTGCGGTTGCCAGGTCTGTGTTGTTCGAGAGAAGGTCCTGCGGTTGCCAGGTCTGTGTTGTTCGAGAGAATGGATCTAAAGATTTGTCTTTGGGTGCTCTTATTTTTTTATAAAATTCCCCCGGATGTGCTGTAGCTTCAGCTTATAGCTGCAGAACCAGAAACACAGCTGATCTGGGGTCAGTAGGGCTTCTGGGTATTGTAGTTCTTGGGTCTTACGCGCTTCAGCCTATTTATTCAGTTGATTGCTTTTGATGTGCCCCCTCCCCCATTACACACACACACACACCTAGTTCTTACTTACCTTGACCAAATGTAACCATGTTTAAATATCTGTCAGTATCGTCAGTGACGGTTCTGGTCCAAGTTGGCGGATGATTGAGTGTCACCCAGCTGGACTGGGCCATTCTATTTTATCCCACTTTTTTTGTGGGCGGGGGGGGTGTTCAGGAAGGTGACTGGGAGCATTAGATGTGTTCTACAAGGTGAACCAGAACTCTAGATGTGTTCTAGAAGGTGACTCGGAACTCTAGATGTGTTCTAGAAGGTGAACCGGAACTCTAGATGTGTTCCAAGGGAGCAGGCACTTGTGGAATGGAAGTTGAGAAAGGATTTTTTGAGGGTTGGCATGTTTGATTAGATTGATGTTTGATTGGTTCTGGTTAACATTAGCTGCTTAGCATTAGCTGCTTAGCTTTAGCTGCTTCGCTTTAGCTGAAAAGTTCAAAAGCTCACTGTGCAAAGCTGTTACTGCCAGCTTGAACTGCCTGCAGTTTTTATTGGAGATGGGTTTTTTATTAGACATTTTCAATGCTCTTAAATCCAACAATTGCAAAGATGCACAGCCTACCCAAAGTCTTGTCGATTAGTGTTGTAAAAATAAAGCGATTTTACGTTCTTTTCCCCATATTTTCCACAAGCTGCGAGGCTCCCTAACCAGAGCACATCCATCTCACGCTCAGAGAACAAGATGATCACAATCTTGGAACGCACCTTTTGAAAGTGTTACAAAAGGTAATCACCACACACACACACAGATTAGAGCCCCAGTCTCAGCTGGATCTGCCGGCCTAAGCATCTTCCCAGCACCGTCAGACAGATGGCCCCGCCACAGTCCCTTCAGATCAGGAGCTCATCCAGAACACAAAGGTAAACATGGCGGGGGTGTAAAAGGCAGGGCTGGGGTTAGCGATGCCCGGAACCCTGAACCTGAGGATACTGTAGATGTGGTTCTGGAGAACCTGAGGATTCTGTAGATGTGGTTCTGGAGAACCTGAGGATTCTGTAGATGTGGTTCTGGAGAACCTGAGGATTCTGTAGATGTGGTTCTGGAGAACCTGAGGATTCTGTAGATGTGGTTCTGGAGAATGTGGGGGTCTGGAGATGTAATTCTGGAGAATGTGGGGGTTCTGTACATGTGTTCCTGGTCTAGAAGGGGAGTTGATCTCCCGGCAGTAGCGATGCATCTTTATCCTCATTAGAAAAGCTGAAGCCTTAATCAAAAAGTGAGATTTTAAAATAAAATGTTCTGAAAGTGTTTAACGGGTCATTTCTTTTGTGGAGCAATGAAAATCATATGATCAGAGGGACGTCAGTGAATTCAAACTAAATATTTGTATTTTGTCCGATCCTATTATCCTCCTCTTCCTTCTCTAATGACATAACTTCCTTCATCCTCCTTCTCTGATAACATCACGTCCTTCATCCTCCTAACTCCTCTTCCTTTTTCTCCATCTCTTCCTCCTCTTCTTCTGTCTTTCTGAGTGTCACATAGTTCAGACTTTATAACAAGAAGCAAGCATGATGATGAAGATTGATGATCATCAATGATGCAAACTGTTTTAGTATAACTTTTTTTTCACCAAAAGAAATTCAACCTTTTGTGAAAAAATTATTTAACATTTTTGTTGTAGAAAAAAATAGAAACCTTTCAGTGTCATGTTGTGTGTAAAAAAAAAAAAAATGACGTGAAAATTCGAAAATGTTTTCAACCTTACAAAACTATTTTCTCACATCAACACGACACAAATTTTGTTCTAGTTAAAAAAAAAATATTTTTCAATCTTTCAAAACTTTTTCACACACAATGAAAGAAGAGAGAGGGGCGGGGGCGTTTCTAAACTTTTTTTTGAAACCTTTGACTCGAAAATACTATTTGAATATACTTTTTCCAAAAAATATTTTTCGTGTTGCCTTCTGGCTTGCTCCATTGTAGCTTCATAGTTTGTCTGAACTATAACTCGTCAATGACATAAGACGGTGAAGATTCCAGGTTAACAGCGTTGTTGTGTCCTTCTCATTGCAGTTACGAACGCACGCATCCCCTCAACTGGGATGCAAATTTCATGTGAAATGTGAAGTTCTTCAAGTATTTCTTGCAAATACCTTGTGTGTGTGGTGTGTTGCTGTTGGCAGTTATACACTTGACGTCTGACTGCTGATGGCTGCCTTTGCCAAAAACACGTTTCTCGTGTGTGTGTGTGTGTGTGTGTGTGTGTGTGTAAAATGACCATGTCTAAATCAACACAAGATGGCACTGTTACACAGCAGAACATAATCAGATCCCCATCAGACATGATGTATCAAGAAAAGAGGCTCTCAATATGTCAAGGGTCATTATGGAAACTAAAAAAATATTCAAGTCAACAGTTCATATTGAATTTTATTTATTTATTTAGTTTTCAGCCACTAAAGGGAGAACATTTATTCAAAAAGAACATTTTGTATTTTGCTTTTTTACAAGATATGTACAAGATGTCTGTGTGTCACAGCTTAGTAGTGCTACATACATCAAACAACAGAACAACAAAGAGAAGAAAGTTGGTGCAAACAAAGAAACTATCAACCCTCAAACACCTACGACAGGGCTGTGGGTCCAAAGATAGGGGAGGGGAACATTCCCTCATACTGGTGGTTTCATGTGGCTACATCTGTTTGGGTGACGTGGGGATAATGAACGAATATGGTTCCTTAACCCTTGTGCTGCCTTCGGGTCACATGACCCAAAGGTTCACAACAAACCATTGTTGTGTTTACCCAATTTTACCCAATACAAAAACAAATAAATAGCATTTTCTTTTAACCTTCGCAATGTGAGGGGTCTGAGACAGCCCAACGGTTAAAAGAAAATTCCTCACTTTGTTTTTGTATGCGGTAAAGTTGTTGCATTACGACGGTGGGTCACAATGACTGATGGGTCAGAATGACCCGAAAATAACACAAGGGTTAAATTGATACACAGTCCAGGTTATGTGGAGTTCTTAAATTAAATAACCTTCCGCCCTGATGAAGGTCAGTAGGTGTCACACAAGTGCATTGTTCTGTAGCCTGAGAGAAAATAGAAGGCCTTTTAACCCTTGTGTTCTCTTCGGGTCATTCTGACCCATCAGTCATTGTGACCCACCGTCGTATTGCGACAACTTTACTGCATACAAAAACAAAGTGAAGCATTTTCTTTTAACCGTCGGGCTGTCTCAGACCCTCCACATTGCGAAGGTTAAAAGATAATTATTTTTATTTGTTTTTGTATTGGGTAAAATTGGGTAAACGCAACGATGGTTCGTTATGAACCTTTGGGTCATGTGACCCGAAGGCAGCACAAGGGTTAATGGAAGACATCCATATGATGGCCTTGATGACATGTCATTCCATCTGTTTTGTTTACTAATGGAATATTTCAACCTAGAGCAACCGTAGCATGTGAATACCTGAGGTGTTCATGGCACCCTGGTCTTCAAGTCATTTTGTGGTGTTGTTTTTTTCCAAGTCACCGCAGTGAGGCCTCAGCCTTTGTGGTGCGTGCTGTGTGCCACCGGGGGGCCCAGAGTTTGTGCTTTTTGTTGTTTGTAGGTCGTCTATCGAGACACGTAATGAGCTGTCCGATAATGTGCTTTTATATGTGAAGAAAAAACATTGAGAAACTAAACCTGGATCAGGAGTCGTATCAAAGTGAGGCGTTGTCTTCCAGCGAGTCCCACTGCTGCACAGCTGTGGTGAGGCTTCACCTGGACCAGCATCTTGCACTACATAGGTGTGACTGATCTGTTTATTTTTGAAAACAATCATGTGAAAATGAGTTATATTTATGTTCAAACCCAACCCACACAACCACACTTGTGGATTTCCTTGCAAGTCTCATGAATCTGTGATGTTTCACAGAAGGGTAAGTCTTCCAAAGATTCCTTCAGTCTACCAGCACACAGAAGTATTTACTATTTATAGACTCAGGGAAATGGGCTCACATCCCAAAACCTGTCAACCTCAACCACTGGTTTTTCACTTTGTCATTTCACAAAAAAACAAACACTTCAAGGACAACCCTTTCAGTTTGAATGTTCATGCTTTCCAGTGTGTGCAGACAGTCAGACACTCCTAGAGACTGATGTTGTGAACTGAACTGGACTTGGTCTGATGATGTATGGTACAGATGAAAAGTATTTATTGGATCATTCATTTTGTAGAAGGGAGTGACTGAATTATATGCCCCCCCCCTCCCCAACACACACACGCACACACATGCACGCACGCACACACATGCACGCACACACATGCACACAAACATACACATATGCACACACACAATTACTCACTGTCTGCCTCATTGCTCTTTCATCGTCCCACTTTAACGACAAATATGAGTTTTTGCAAATGTTTTTTTGTCTCTCTCTTCTAATGGGGTTTCCGTAAAGAGACCGTCAGTGATAATGTGTTTCTGTGTGGTTAGTGGAGTCAGGCTGACTGAGTGTTTGCTAGTGTGCAGGGTTCTTTGGGACTGAGATTATATTACTTCACACTGGGACACACTTGTCCTTTCAGTTTAAGCCACTTCACCAGACTACTGTAACCATGGAAACTGTTATTTCTGTTGGAGACCCAGTATGTGTGTGTGTGTGTGTATATAACAGGTTTGTACACAGGTGTGGTGTGTGTGTGTACACGCATATGCATGCGTGTCGATATGTTTGTGGGCGTGTGAGTGTGTGTATAAGTATTGTGCTTGTGTATGCGTGTGTGTGTGTGTGTAGCATATATTCGTTATTGCAGTCAGACAGCATGGTAACCCAGTTCTCTGGTTACTGTCAGAACAGGTTGTTAATGTTGTCATTTGAACTCTGGGGCAGATGGCAAGTTTTTTCTCAAGCAAAAGCTCTAAAATTCTCCCCACCCCCTTTTAATGGAACGTTGAATTACTATTGGTGTTGTAACCACAGAAACAATGAAAGCTATTCAGTTACCTGTATTTTTTCTTCACCTTGTCTTGTATAGTGGTGAGTGGACTTATCTGCTGTGTGTACATCCAGTGACTCTTCACAATGTCTCAGTACTGTCCATACAGACGGACACGTCTCAGTACGGTCCATACAGACGGACACGTCTCAGTACGGTCCATACAGATGGACATGTCTCAGTACGGTCCATACAGATGGACATGTCTCAGTACTGTCCATACAGACGGACACGTCTCAGTACTGTCCATACAGACGGACACGTCTCAGTACGGTCCATACAGATGGACATGTCTCAGTACTGTCCATACAGACGGACACGTCTCAGTACTGTCCATACAGACGGACAAGTCTCAGTACTGTCCATACAGATGGACACGTCTCAGTACTGTCCATACAGACGGACACGTCTCAGTACTGTCCATACAGACGGACACGTCTCAGTACGGTCCATACAGATGGACACGTCTCAGTACTGTCCATACAGATGGACTTGCTCCAGGGCTGCATCATGGCTCCCAGATGATGAAGTGGAATGCACAGCACTGGGACATGTAGTTCTTAAGAAGACTACAACATACTGGGACTTGTAGTTCTAAAACGTTTCCAGGTTAACTAGCACAACCGGCACACACATTTTAATGTGTTTGTCTGTGTTAGTGTGTGTATATGTGTGTGTCAGTGTTAGTGTGTATAGGTGTGTATGTCTTCATGTGAGTGCGTATGTGTGTACAATTGATTCCATGTGAGTGGGTTGGGTTACACAAAATCATACCAGTCATTCAATGAGACCGCAGTTTGATCCTTTCTTTAGATGTGAAACAAACTGCTCCAGTCCTCTCCCTGTCCCGTCCCTCCCTTCGTCACGTGAGTCCTGTTTCTCCCAGCTGCCCACAAGGCTTAGTAGTGCCCCGTGGATACTGCCCTCCGTCTCGGTTGTTTCGCTGTGAGGAGGAAGTGGGGCCGAGTGAAGCTGGCGTTTCTGCCGTTTCTGAAATGGCTGTTTTAAATCAAATGCGTTTAAATGAATGGACTGATAACACCTTGGAGAGGTGCCTGATTGGATGCGATGTGTGTGTTTGTGACAGAGCTGTTTTTGTATGAACGTGAAGCACATCTTCATGCCAGATCTGAGACTAGGTCTTTGGCTGTTTACATTACAAAAGGTTCACAGGAAGAACATGAACAAAGTTATATAACTAAAATCTCTTAAGAGATGCAACCGTTTAAAATAAAGATTAAATTGGAAAAGTGTTAGATTAGCATCATTTATTTGTCTAATATTCGATTCTTTACAAAATATCTTAAAAATATAAATATACATTTAAATGTTTGTTTACTTTGCACAATAATTGTGTCTTTTGTCATATTCTACGTTAACTATTATGTACATTTTTATCCTAATAGAAATCTGTAACTACGTTTAGAATAGACTTTCTTTGCGGTCTTTCCTGCAGAATTGAAGTTGGTCGTCTCGTGAAGTTTGCCAACTGGTATGAAGCACATCGATTAACCACAGAAGAGAGGACCCTGTCTTTACAAAGCATCAAAAAACAAAATAATCTTGAAATGTTCTGTCTTGGATAGGACACAACAACAGCAAACAAACAAACAAAAATAAGTAAACAAATGAAACAGAGTTCACTGTACAGACTTGAAAATACGGATGACCATAAGGAACAGAACATGGGGGGGGGGTGGGGAACCGGTTACCACGGTGACCGAGTGTCGTCTGTAAAGGCTACTGCACACTATCGGTAAGCTTTCTGTCCAAGACAAGGTCTCAAAAAACACCCAATTGCAGATATAACTGTTATATATAAGTATAACTATATACTCTTTAATTTTTTTTAAATGTAAAGTCATTGTTTAAATATTTCCAATTCATAAGGAAAATACGTATACCATAATAGATACTTTAAAGTGTCTGTGTGTGTTTAAACTATTACAGCATACACAAACACTCAGTCACACAGACACACACACACACACATACACACACACATACAATCAAAGCGCGCACACACACACACACACAAGGACACACTATGCGAATGCATAGGTGCTTATAACTAAGGCCAGTTTTTGAGGAGAAAGAAACTCAAGAAGTAAAATAAACATTTGTGCCCCCCCCCCCCCCCCCCCCGGTAGTTTGCTGCCGTTCGGGAAGTCTTAACTCTCAAGCTGACAAGCAACGTTGTAGAAACATTGGATGTCAGCTGGAGAGTTAACTTCCCCGGTTATGTCGGATAAACTGCTGTCTTTAACTCCCCCCTGGTCGTCAGGGGGGCTGGAGAGGAAACTGTTCATCTTCGTCAGTCAGTTAGTTGTGTCATCATAGAGTTCTTCAGTGCCTTATAACCTCAACTACAAAAGAAAAAAACATCCTCTGGAGTAAATAGTTCTGTTTGTCTGTGTTAAACTCCATCTCCCATCATGCTCCTCACCCCCCCCCCCGTTCCCCCTCCCCTCAGTTGTTGTCGTTCCTCCCGCCGGAGCGGTTCTGCTCCCCGTGCGGCTGCCTCACTTCCTGGATCACGTGGTTCTCTTTCCTGCCCCCTCCTCGACCCTCCAGTGGGAACAGGCTGTTCCCCACCATCCTCTGCGAAGCCTCCAGGTGATTGGCCCCTCGCAGGAGGCCGGAGTGGCTGCCCTGCTTGGGGCTGTTGCGTCCCAGGAGCCTCTGGGAGGCGCTGGAGCCCACGCCGTCGTGGTGGTGCTCCTCCTCGTCTGTGTCGGCGTCGATGAATTTGCTGATGGTGGCGTCGTGGAAGGTGAAGACGGCGTGGCCTGGGGTCTCGGAGGTCCTGGAGGGACTCTGGCTGCTGGCCGTGGTGTAGACGGAAACTTCCGGGCTCTGGAGCGAGCGGTCGGAGAAAGCAGAGCTGTCGGAGAGGACAGCGGGGCTCGGCCCTGACGAGGACAGACGACCTCCTCCTCCCCCTCCCCCTCCTCCTCCTCCCCCGCCCCCTCCTCCCCCGCCCCCTCCTCCAGCGTCATCCTCCTTGAAGTTGACCTTGAGGGAGCGGTTCTTGAGGGGGTTGGGGAAGCGGAGGCCTCTGGGGCTGTTGGAGGCGGGCCCCTGTCTGAAGCCTCTCCCCTGGCTGTGCTTGGCGGAGCCGGGGGTCCCTCCCAGCGGCTCGTGCTCCAGGGTGGTCTCCAGGCCGGGGTGGGCGCTCACCCGGCCCGGCACGCTGCTGGAGGGGCTGTGGGAGTAGCGGGAGGTCTCGGGGAGGTCCGTGGTGCAGCTGAGGAAGCTGTCGATGCTCGACACGCTCCTCATGTCCGCCAGGCCCTCCGTGGCGTTCGCGGGTCGATCGGAGAGAATGCCCGCCATCTCCATCTCGTCCCTCCGTCTTGCTGCCCTGGCCAGCGGGCCCTTGTCCTTGCTGTTGAGGTTGGGCTGGGACTGGGTCTTGTCGTACATCGCTTCCAGGTTCTGGACGTCGAGGCGCTGCGGGCTGGCGGGCCTGGCTTTGTCTGGAAAACCGGGTCCCGGAGACCTGGTGGAGCTGGTGTCCGAGCCGGTCGTCTTCGGCGTGCCCTTGTCGCGGCCGGGGGAAAGGTGGTTGTCGTGGACCTTCTCCCTCTCTCCGTTCTTCTCCACCAAGACGTCCGTGAGCTCGATGCTGCGGGCGAAGGCGTCCTTCATGTTCATGGACACGATGCTGCCGTTCCTCTTGGCCCTCTCCAGGGCCTCCCGCCTCTTGATGGCCTTCTCCTGCCTCTTCTGCTCCTTGTAGAACTCTGAGAAGTTGTTGACGATGATGGGGATGGGCAGGGCGATCACCAGCACTCCGGCGATGCAGCAGAGGCCCCCCACGATCTTCCCCAACAGGGTCTTCGGGTAGATGTCCCCGTAGCCGACCGTCGTCATGGTGATGGTGGCCCACCAGAAGGAGGCGGGGATGCTCTTGAACTTGGTGTCCTCCTCGTCCTTCTCGGCGAAGAAGACCAGGCTGGAGAAGATCATGATGCCCATGGCCAGGAAGAGGATGAGCAGGCCCAGCTCGTTGTAGCTCCTCCGGAGGGTGAAGCCCAGAGACTGGAGCCCTGTGGAGTGACGAGCCAACTTCAGGATCCTCAGGATCCTCATGATCCTGAAGATCTGCACCACCCGTCGCACGTTCTGGAACTGCAGCACGCTCTTGTTGGACTCCGTCAGGAAGATGGTGACATAGTAAGGGAGGATGGCCAGCAGGTCGATGACATTCAGTGGACCCTTGAAGAACTTCCACTTGCTGGGCGAGGAGAGGAAACGGAGGAGGTACTCCATGGTGAACCAAGCGATGCAGATGGCCTCCACGTGGGCCAGCTGGGGGTTGTCGGTGACCTGGCCGAACTCGTCCGTGTCCTGCAGCTCTGGGAGGGTGTTCAGGGACAGGGCGATGGTGGAGAGGACGATGAACAGGATAGAGATGATGGCCAGGATCTGCGGAAACACAAGCAGGTGGAAATCAGACTCGAGCAGGGTTGGTCAACTTCAGATCTTGAAGATCTTTTAAGTGTGTTTAACCCTTGTGTTATCTTCGGGTCATTCTGACCCATCAGTCATTGTGACCCACCGTCGTATTGCGACAGATTTACTGCATACAAAGACAAAGTGAAGCATTTTCTTTTAACAGCTAGGCTGTCTCAGACCCCCCACATTGCAAAGGTTAAAAGAAAATTATTTTAATTTGTTTTTGTATTGGGTAAAATTGGGTAAACACAACGATGGTTCATTATGAACCTTTGGGTCATGTGACCCGAAGGCAGCACAAGGGTTAAGGGACTGCAGGGTCAGTTTGTGTCCACTAATGGATAGCCGACACAGGAGGGCACAGTGCATAGAACTTGTGGGGATAATTCATGATGATGATGACTTTGCTTTACATGATAATCTTTGCTTTATTCTGACTGTAAAGTTTCGTACATTAGTGACTTCAGATATTCTGAACAGAGCCAGAGCTAATGTACGAGCTACTGTAATAACAGTCATAACAGTAATAACAGTCAAACTTGGAAGTCGCTTTGGATAAAAGCGTCTGCTAAATGAATAAATGTAAAACTGACATCTACGAAATACCCCTTTATTGATGCCCCATTCAGCTCTCTGAATACTTCTGCTTCTTGAGCCTTCATGACATCATCACAGGATTAATATAGCATTTTCAAATGGAGTAAAAATGTCAAATCTTGTTTGATAAAATGTTGGATTTTGAACCGAATTATGAAACAATTATTTAATTCAGGCTTCGTATTTTCACACCTTGGTTTAATTCTGAGCACCATTTCACAAAAGCACTGCGAGAAGAGCCATCCCATATGTACAAAAGATGTGTTTGTGTTTGTGTGTGTGTGTGTGTGCACGCGTGTATTCATGCGTGAGTGTGTGTGTGTGCACGCGTCTATTCATGCGTGTGTGTGTGCACGCATCTATTCATGTGTGAGTGTGTGTGTGTGTGTGTGTGTAAAACAGTGTTTCCAAGCACAGTGGGAGTGTGTGAATGCTGATATAATCTCCTCCAGTGGGTTCCTGTTAACCAGCTGAACTGAACCCGTTCCAGCTCAACCTCACCCATCAGAACCCTAACCCCCATCAGAACCCTAACCCCATCAGAACCCTAACCCCATCAGAACCCTAACCCCCATCAGAACCCTAACCCCCATCAGAACCCTAACCCCCATCAGAACCCTAACCCCATCAGAACCCTAACCCCATCAGAACCCTAACCCCCATCAGAACCCTAACCCCCATCAGAGTGCCTGAACCTCACAACAACCCAGGTGATAACAGAAGAAGTGGATGAGACAGGAGACTTGTGTAGAAACTCACCTCTCAACAATCAACAGGGCCTGACTGAACAAGCTCAAGTCAAGTGTGAGGAAGTCTGATCTGCTCTGAGTCTGATTGGACAGCATTGGGCCTAATGCTGTCCCATCAGACTCAAGCTGTATAGATGCTAAATGACTAAATGACTAAATGTAAGCTGGAAATTGACTCTCGACTTCTCAGACTTTTTTTTACATCAGTCATGCTGAACAAATCCCCTCTCTCTCTCTCTGTCTGTCCTCTCTCTGTCTCTCTCTCTCTCTCTCTCTGTCTGTCCTCTCTCTGTCTCTCTCTATGTCTCTGTCTGTCTCTCTCTCTCATTTCTTTCATCCCAAGACTTAGTTAGAAAATCTTACTTTCATGCTCTGCATTAACATCAAGCATTGTGAGTCAGGACAATAGACATACTTACACACACACACACACACACACACACACACACACACAGCCATGTCCACAACTCCTGAGCTGGGCCGATGACACTAATGATGTTACGTGCAAAGTACAAGAGGTGGTATAGATTAATGGCTTGTTAGTGGGTTGTGCTGTGTGTGTGTGTCTGTGTGTGTATGTGTGTGTGTCTCAGGATGTGTGTGTGTGTCTGTATGTGTGTGTGTGTCTGTGTGTATACTTTAGGTGTCGCGTCTGTTATCACGCCTGTTATTCCTCTCCCAGATCAGGCGTGGGGCCAGGGTCAATCCCAGCACAAGGTCACTGAGGAGGCTGTGTCCCCGGGCCATGGAAGCCAGGATTACTTCCTGCTACCACTCACAGTTCCTAAGCTGTAATTACTACTGACAGGTGACTGCACACAGCCACACTCTTAACCCCCTCTGGGTTTTTAGGGAGAGCAAGGAGAGAGAGAGAGAGAGAGAGAGAGAGAGAGAGAGAGATAGTGAGAGACAGAAGAGAGAGAGAGAGTGGAGAGAGATAGTGAGAGACAGAAGAGAGAGAGAGGAGAGGAGAGCAGGAGAGAGATAGTGAGAGACAGAAGAGAGAGAGAGAGTGGAGAGCAGGAGAGAGATAGTGAGAGACAGAAGAGAGAGAGAGAGAGCAAGGAGAGAGATGGTGAGACAGAAGAGAGAGAGCGAGAGCAAGGAGAGAGAAAGTGAGTGACAGAAGAGAGAGTGGAGAGTGGAGAGTGCAGAGTGGAGAGGAGAGAGAGAGAGAGAGAGAGAGAGAGAGAGAGAGAGAGAGAGAGAGAGAGAGAGAGAGAGAGAGAGAGACTGACTCAAGTGGTTGAAAAGAGCACCACCCCTCCAGTTAGATGAGTCATGTAAAAGAGCAGGAGAGAGTTACACTCAAACACAGCCTTCCCCAAACACAGCCTTCCCCAATCACAGCCTTCCCCCAACACAGCCTTCCCCAAACACAGCCTTCCCCCAACACAGCCTTCCCCAATCACAGCCTTCCCCCAACACAGCCTTCCCCCAACAAAGCCTTCCCCAAACACAGCCTTCCCCCAACACAGCCTTCCCCAAACACAGCCTTCCCCCAACACAGCCTTCCCCAAACACAGCCTTCCCCAAACACAGCCTTCCCCAAACACAGCCTTCCCCAACAAAGCCTTCCCCAAACACAGCCTTCCCCAAACACGTCCCGCAAGACCGCAGTGATCCAGGATGAACAGCCACAGATAAATATGTTTTTGAGCCTACAAAAAAATGACGCAACTTTTGTCACTGCTTGAGCACATCAGGTTTATACATCTCAAGGTCTACACAAGTACTCATCGAAAGTTAACTGGTTGGTAGCTAGTACTGTAGCTACCAGCTGGTAAAATAAGACAAATCATATTTTTCCCAGGGATATCCGCCCGCGAGACACGCACAAAACGGCACTGCTGTTCTCCACACCGAGCGAAATGAGGTCAGTTTGTCCATCGTGGTTGCGGGCGGTAAGAGCAAGAGCTGAGGTAGCTGGCACCATAGATATATATAAAGACTAGATGTCTTACGGCGAAGTCTAGAATGTCCACACATGGCGGCCATCTTGCTACAGTCAACTCGCTCACACCATAACATTGTGTTGGTGCTACGTGTACTTTTTAAATGACCACTTCTATAAAAAATAAAAAAGACATAATTATTCATAAGTATGCAGTGGCATAACGACATCTCTGACGTTGATAACAAACCAAACCGTTTCAAAATCGGTTGAAAATTGAGCAAGTTATGGTCATTTAAAAAGTACATGTAGCATCAACACAATGTTATGGGTGAGCGAGTTGACTGTAGCAAGATGGCCGCCATGTGCGGACGTTCGACTCCGTTGTCCAGCAACGCGGACGAGACATCTACCCTTTATATATATCTATGGCTGGCACGCCTCCCTGGCTCGAGACGCTCGGCTGCTTCACACAGGAACACCACGCTCCTGGCGTGGGAACGCTGCATCAGAGAGGCCCGAGGAGGGAGGAGAGGAGGGGCCAGGGAGGAGAGGAGGGAGGGAGGGAGGGAGGGAGGGAGGGAGGGAGGGGGGGGGGAGGGGGGGGAGCACAATCTCATCAGATCATGGCGTCATGGCCAATGTAGCCTGACGCGCAGCCCGGATGGAGGCCTGCCTAATGAGTCGAGCTAAATAGAAACGGCAGCGTTGAAACTGACCCCAGGTGTGTGTGTGTGTGATTAGCATGTGTGGGGATACGATACGTGTGTGTGTTTGTTCTAACTGCATAGAGAAGGACAGCAGCTGTAGCATGCTCCCACCATCTCTACCTCTGATTATAAACCTTTCACTCCAGGCTAGGCAGTGTGCCAGTCCCAGAGAGAGAGGGGGAGAGGGGGGGGCACAGAGAGTAGCTAGAGAGTGAAGGGACGGGAGAGGAGAGGGAGGGAGAGTGAGAGGAGGGAGAGAGAAGGAGGGAAGGAGGTCTGCCCCCAGATCTGTGGATGGTGGGCAGGCCAGTCTGGACGACTGGGGGTGTGTATGAGGAGCTGGGAACTGGTGTGTGTGAGGAGATGACAGAGTTTACAAGCAGAGGGGACCGAGAGTGTTTGTGTCTGTGTGTGTGTGTGTGAGAGAGAGGGAGTGTTTGTGTCTGTGTGTGTGTGTGTGTGTGAGAGAGAGGGAGTGTTTGTGTCTGTGTGTGTGTGTGTGTATAATAGGCAACAGCTTAAGCAATGATGGGGGATGAGTGGATTCTAACGTGATGCTTAATGTTCCAGGTTAGATGGATCCATCAAATTTGAGTGTGTGTAGCCTGTTTGTGTGTATAACGTTTGTGTAACAAGTGTGTGCAGCGGTATTCTATAATTGCAGTAACAGCATGGAGCTGTGACCTCATCAATAACTACTAATGCGCATTAGTGAGGTCATGCAGATCGCTTGTTACAAACCCAATTTGCATAATCACTGACATTTATAGTTTACCCATCCACAGCCAGACACACACACGCACACACCCGCACACACCCGCACACCCGCACACACGCACACACGCACACACGCACACACGCACCCAGACACACACACACAGACGCGCACACACACGCGCACACACAGTTCTATTTCTGTAATTGGCCCCTGAGTATTCCCTCTTCCTCCATCACCTCGAAGGCACAGTGAATATTTAATATCCTCCTGGAGAGCAAGCCAAAGCCCTCCTCCTGTCCTCAGTAAGGTGTGTGTGTCTGTGTGTGTGTCTGTGTGTGTGTGTCTGTGTGTGTGTCTGTGTGTGTGTCTGTGTGTGTGTCTGTGTGTGTGTGTGTCTGTGTGTGTGTCTGTGTGTGTGTCTGTGTGTGTGTGTGTCTGTGTGTGTGTCTGTGTGTGTGTCTGTGTGTGTGTCTGTGTGTGTGTCTGTGTGTGTGTCTGTGTGTGTGTCTGTGTGTGTGTGGGGGGGGGCTGCTTGCTCAGTGGGGCATGAAAGGCTTGAGGGCAGCAGAAGTAGCCCAGTTTTCTCTCTTTCTCAAGGTTAGCCTCGCTCCTGGGGGGAGAAGCAGAGAGAGAGAGAGGAATGCCCCTATTTAGCTTCCATAAAGACAGATACTGCGAGGAACAATACTTCAGGGTGAGTGTGGATGTGTTCAACAATTTTGTCTGATCTCTCTGTGTACCGGGCATGGGATGCTGGTGTCAGGGAACAGGGGTGAGGGGGAGTGCAGGGGTGAGGGGGCGTGCAGGGGTGAGGGGGCGTGCAGGGGTGAGGGGGCATGCAGGGGTGAGGGGGAGTGCAGGGGTGAGGGGGCGTGCAGGGGTGAGGGGGTGTGCAGGGGTGAGGGGGTGAGAAGGGAGAGGGGGGTGGGGGGTGGGGGCAGTGATAGATAGAAGCAAGGAGGGAGAATTACACAGGTGAGAGCAAGGGAGAGAGTCAGAGAAAGAGAGAGAGAGGAAAGGGATGATGGATGGAGGAATGGTATGGAAGAGAAAGTGTGGAGAGAAAGTGAAAGGAAAAAAGAGAGGGAGAGAGAGGAACAGGGACAGAAAGAGAGAGGAACAGGGACAGAAAGAGAGGAACAGGGACAGAAAGAGAGAGGAACAGGGACAGAAAGAGAGAGGAACAGGGACAGAAAGAGAGAGGTACAGGGACAGAGAGAGGTACAGGGACAGAGAGAGAGAGGAACAGGGACAGAAAGAGAGAGGTACAGGGACAGAAAAAGAGAGGTACAGGGACAGAGAGAGAGAGGAACAGGGACAGAAAGAGAGAGGAACAGGGACAGAAAGAGAGAGGAACAGGGACAGAAAGAGAGAGGAACAGGGACAGAAAGAGAGAGGAACAGGGACAGAAAGAGAGAGGAACAGGGACAGAAAGAGAGAGGAACAGGGAGAGAAAGAGAGAGGAACAGGGAGAGAAAGAGAGAGGAACAGGGACAGAAACATGCAAGACTGTGGTATGCCACCTGGGGCCAGAGGAAGGGCAGGGAAGGTGAATATACCGGAACTGAACCTCTCCAACTGGGAAGGACTGTTTCCCCTATTTGGGCATTTCTGCTGGCCAGGCCTACCTGTTTTACGTGTGTGTGTGTTTCGCCAGCTGAGCTACACGTGGAGGGAATTCTCTCTCTCTTCCCCCTCTCTCTCTCCTCCCCCTCTCTCTCTCCTCCCTCTCTCTCCTCCCCCTCTCTCCTCTCCTCCCTCTCTCTCCCCCTCTCTCCTCTCCTCCCTCTCTCTCCTCCCCCTCTCTCCTCCCCCTCTCTCCTCTCCTCCCTCTCTCTCCTCCCCCTCTCCTCCCCCTCTCTCCTTCCTCTTTCTCCCCCCTCTCCTCTCCTCCCTCTCTCTCCTCTCCTCCCTCCCTCTCTCCTCACAGTTCAGCTGGCAGGCTGTTTACTCTCCTCTGGGGCTGGTTTGTAGTC
Organism: Osmerus eperlanus; assembly: GCF_963692335.1. Taxonomy (NCBI): domain Eukaryota; kingdom Metazoa; phylum Chordata; class Actinopteri; order Osmeriformes; family Osmeridae; genus Osmerus; species Osmerus eperlanus. Next base: position 25,310,823 of record NC_085018.1, read on the forward strand.
CAGTCATCCAGACAGTGCTGCAGGGTCTGGAGCAGATGATCCCCGTCCCAGCATGCAGCCTAGCCTGTTGACTCTCCTCACCCCTCCTCACCCCCTCCTCACCCTCTCTGCTGTTGGAGCCACACAGACATCAGAGAATCACTTCCGTTCCAATTCATCTCTGTCAGAAAGTACATCAAACTAAACTTTTCTTTTTTTACCATGGGATTTGTATTTGTACTGGAATTTTCTAACCACTTCTCAAAGGTAAAGAACAGAATTTGACGCCAACATTAGTTGTGTTTCATTGTTTTAATTCACCCCCGTCCTCTGTTGTCCCTCCACCAACCCTCTGGCAGCTCCATCCTTCCCCTGCCAGAGACAGCAGGCTCCGCCCCATCCTACAGGACCCCTCCCCCTGGTACAGATGTGACCTCCACCTCTACCAGCACGACATTCCCTCCTTTTCCTCCTCCCTCCTCTATCTCTTCTCTCTTCCCTCCTCCTCTCCTCTCCTTCCCCTTCCTCTCCTCTCTTCCCTTCTCACCCCTCC